>NC_139625.1:40528747-40681247 GCF_964638095.1 Poromitra crassiceps | reverse complement strand
TTTCCCTTTTCTTAGACAATGCGCACAATCCACAAATGCAATGCTTAAATCAAATAGAAGTTACCATAATGAGTGGAATCAGCATAGTTTCACATTGTTAGAGGTGCAGTTGCCTCCCATGTGAGACTCATCTCAACTCTGTAACCCAATTATTCTAGTGCCAGCCAACTTGATACAGAAACACAATACTGATAAGTGGTAAGGAAAGTTTAATGGACTCAAAATTGAAACCAAAATTCAATTGAAACCAATTTAACGAGTGTAGATGATCATGGTGGAAGCATTGATATCATAATTATGGCTACGAGATGTGGCATTTAGGGAGTGGAGAGTATGGATGCTGTGGCAAGTGTGGTAACGTAGCAACAGTGGGGTCGGTGTCCTGTGTCCAGACGGGTTCATCTGGATTAAGCCTCACAAATATCACTATCCTCAGCATATTGTGTATGTGCTTCTTGATTTATGCAATAAAACAAGAGTCATTAAAATAATATAAAATATTGTAGCGTATCGGGTAATTACGTGTATTGGGGTGTTTCCGTGCTTGGCTAGGAACTGATATGTGTGGGTGTGTTCCTAGGGGGAAGGGGATATATGTGACCAGCGGCCGGGGCGGAGGCCAGTCAGGCCATGTGGGCGAGCTGACCGGGTGGTTGCAGAGCTAGCAGCGAAGCTAGCTGCTAGGAGCTATATTGTGAAGACAAGAATAAAAAGCCTGTACCAACTTCAAGTCTCCAGTTCCTTGGACAAATACTCACTTTGTTACATTGGTGTCAGCAAGTAAAGCGGTAACGCCTCTGATTCGGCCGAGAGGGGAGAGGGTGAGAAGGAACGGCAAAAGAGACTGGGTGGTGCGGTTTTTGGGCTCTAGATCTAGCGCTAGTAAGTTAGCTACCAGGGGTGCTAACTGCTAGCTGCTAAAAACCACGTGCGATGGTGCGCGGAGAATGGCCATCGGTGAACGGGAGGAAAGGAGAGCTGACGGCGGGGATCAGCTCGATGCTGGCGGGCATGGAGGCCCGTGTGTTGAGAGAGGTCGGACGGCTGGTGGAAGAGACTCCTGCCTGGGCAGTAGAGGTGATGTGGGCGCTGCGAGAAGTCATGCAGCGGGTGGACTTGATGAGCGCGGAGGTAATGCAGCGGGGAGAGCGGCTGGAGGAGCCACGGAAGAGACTGTGTTGGACCTGCAGAGAGCCGGGCCACGTGGCGAGGTGGTGCCGAGGTGGTCCCGGGAGACGGACCGGGTATGCGGGACAACGACATGGACAGCAGGGAGCCTGCTGGGCATGTAGCGCGATCGGACATCTAGCCAGAGAGTGTCCAGAGGCTGTCGGAGATCGGGGGGCAGCGGGAGAAGAGAGACGTGCAGGCGGCGGACAGGTGAGACTCTGCTGGACTTGCCAGTCACCGGAGCACTTGGCCAGGGACTGCACTGAGAGTGTGGAGGCCGGAGGTGAGACGCAGGCTGGGAAGAGCGTGAGCAGCCGGGGAGAAGAGAACGTGGTGACGGATAGGAGAACGGTGCTGCAGGGGAACAGCCAGAGGGAAGAGAGGGACATCGTCTGCAGCGTTGTTACAGTCGGGAGAGCGACGCTCGTGTCTCCGAGTGAGCGAGAGGGGTTACCGCCGGGGGAACCGGCCCAGCCTAACCGCTATACACCCCCTAACGTTGCACTGCGGAGAGCCGAGGGGAAGATCGACGCCGGTGGTGTTTGCTCTGCTGTCCTCAACCCTGGAGGAGGGGGACGGAAAAACGAGCGGAGAGCCGAGGGGAAGATCGACGCCGGTGGTGTTCGCTCTGCTGTCCTCAACCCTGGAGGAGGGGGACGGAAAAACGAGCGAGTGCGAGGCCGGGAGGACGACGCCAGGGTCATCTGGAGAGTCGACGGGCGCGAGTGGAGACCGGAGGACGAGGATGTCGATCCGGTGCTCGTCCGTGCATTTGGCTACTGGAACAAACAAAAGGGGGGCTTGTGTTTAAAAGAAAAAGAAAGTTAATGTAAATGTGGGTTGAATTGAAATGTGGAAAAAAGAAAGGAAATAATGAAAAACTAGACATTATGGAGTGCCTAATGGGAAACTAGACATTATGGGGGTACCTAATGGAAAACTAGACATTACGGAGTACCTAATGAAAACTGGACATTATGACGGGGGTGCTGAAAAGAAAAGACTGTTTGTTGGGGAATTAGAATTTGATGTGGTGATTGGAAAAAATATTGTGTTGGGTGTGTTTTGGTACAGGGGGATGTGTGTGGGTTGTGCATGTCGCGTGGAAGCGACATTAAATTTGTGTGGGGGAAATGTAGCGTATCGGGTAATTACGTGTATTGGGGTGTTTCCGTGCTTGGCTAGGAACTGATATGTGTGGGTGTGTTCCTAGGGGGAAGGGGATATATGTGACCAGCGGCCGGGGCGGAGGCCAGTCAGGCCATGTGGGCGAGCTGACCGGGTGGTTGCAGAGCTAGCAGCGAAGCTAGCTGCTAGGAGCTATATTGTGAAGACAAGAATAAAAAGCCTGTACCAACTTCAAGTCTCCAGTTCCTTGGACAAATACTCACTTTGTTACAATATGTTGTTACAGGATCCCTTATATTAAGTCTATTTCTAACTGAAGCACTTGAATGCGCGACCATTCGAATTTAGCCTAGTGTACTGTACACTTCACCGAAGAAGGAATTAACAAGGAGCACATGAACGCAGCATTAAAAGTTTTCTACTGTGCGTCACGTGATAGCACCCTAGCGTCTGAGTGGAAGTGCTGTCACATCCATCCATCTGCATTCATCCATGTGCTGTCAGCGTTAGCTTAGCTGGTAGCTATAGTCCTGCAGTTGTACTACGGACAGCTAAATATATGTCAGCCGTGGCAGCTCCTCTGTGTTATTGATTGGAACTCTTACCTGGCTGGTGAAAATGGCAGTGGACGACTTCCAGTTTGCGGATATTCTCAAAGGAAAGCGCATCAAACTGACCCTCAAGAGCGCGTCTTACCTTGGCGTCGTCCATCGCATCAACCCGAACAAATCAGTGGTTTTAGCGGACGGTCGGATAAAGTCTATTGTTTTCTTTGATGCATGGATTACCCATTCACAACATCGTTAAATGATGTATATGACGTTACCTATGCATGCAAATTATGTTGACAGTTTCCTTATGGTGCTTCACTTTGTGTCCTAAAATCATCCAGTTGAGATAACGTTAATACCTAGCGTTGTGAACAAAGTTAGCTTGTTGCCGCCTTTAGCTGACATGCTAGCAAGGTAAGTTACTACTGAGTGAAACATTTGTCTGATTTGTTTTTGTCTATTCCAGTTGTTAATGGCCAGAATGGCAGGAGATTCCCCGGGCTGAAAATATTCTTTGGGCATGAGATTGTGAATGGTGAGTGGAGTGCTATAGCCAACTAGTCTTTCCCCTATCATTCAACTGGGCGAAAGAAGGTCAAACAGCTGGACTAAATACCAATAGATCTGTCATTTCCAGCCCTGGTATATGAAATCCCTTTTTTGTCTATCTTAATTTGCAGTGGAATTTCCTGGTGAAACAAATGACAATGGGTAAGTAATTAAGCAATCAGCAATCTGTGTAAGTGTTGGTGAGTGAATGTGTAATGTTTCCAAAGGATTTATTAGTGTTGGTGACAGCACACAGTCTTGATGCTTGCCTATAAACTGCACCATGCAATCTGTTGCACAGAAAAAATCCTCCAAAATTTGAACACCACTTGACTGTAGAAGAGTTTCAGCCATACAGGAAGAGGCACACATTGGGTGAGTTTGATTAAAGAAAATAAAAAAGGACAGGACATCATGCTTTGACGTTTCTCACTGTTTTCTTTGACTAGCTTATCCAGAAGCTTTCCACCTGTCTTTTTTTGCAGATGACGAAGATTATGAAGAAGAGTTGATCAACTTTGTAGTGATTGACGAGTTTCATGAGAAGTTTGGACCTGCTGTGAGTTGATTTATAGTTCATGCTCTCTCCCATCAAGTTGTTTGCTAGTATGTAGTGGAGCTAAAGGAGAGGTGTGTCCTGTCCTCTGTTTACCTAGGTGATGCACATCAAGAAGCAGCAGGTGATCGGTGTTGGAGCTGATGGCGTCGAGGTGTTTCAGAATGGGAGACTTTGCTGGCTGCAGGTGAAAAGAAACATAACGGCGAGAAGATTTCTGAAAATGGCCATATTTTATCACAAGAAATTAACAACTTGGAACATTTTTGTTTTTGTAGATCGCCACCAAAAACAAGGTGTACCTATTTGACATCCTATTGCTTGGAGCCCGTGCCTTTAAGAATGGTCTCTCCATGATCCTGGAAAGTGGGCGCATACTAAAGGTGAGCAAATTGAACACTGAGTTCATCAATTCAATCCAGTTTATGTGATGATTTTTAGCCGTGTGGCATCTCTGTGCAATTCTACCTTCTGTACAGGTGGTTCATGACTGCAGAGCCATTGCTGGATGTCTGACCATCAAGTATGGAGTAAATCTAATCAACGTCTTTGACACACAGGTACTGCACTGTAGCCTACAGTACCATGAAACATCTTTCAGAAATCAAACTCGGTTACATCTTTGAGTGTATCTTATTTTTTGTTTTCTTGTCTGCATGTGTTCAGGTGGCGGATGTCATGTGCTTCTACTCAGAGACGGGGGGTTTCCTTCCAGACAGAGTCAGTACTCTACAGGAGGTGGTGAGTCTCCATCTGAAGGTGCCCTCCTCCCAACTTTCATCCATCCAGATGAAGTCACAGCTCACCAAGGTACACAAACCATCTAGATATCCTCATGACACAGGAGAACATTTGTAGATGTGTTTGTATGTGCTGTACTCATAGGTGTGTGATTGTACAGGAGGAAAGGGAGATGTGGTACAAGCGTCCATGTCCGGTACCCCTGCTGAAGGTGATGGCTCTGTCGGTGATCCACCTGCAACCTCTGAGAATGGTGCTGCTGGACACACTCATGACTGACTATATGAGCCTGGTGGGCTCCTACCTCAGCAGCAGCCACATCCAACCAGGGGAAATGGAGCACATAAGCATGGTGGGTAATGCACAAACATGCACACATTTATGTGTCAATACATACAGTAGCTGATGTAGAAAACATTTTAAACCTCGATTTTAAACCTCGATCTGGGCGGTAAAATTACCTCTACTGGCGGACCGAAAGGTGTAACAAAATGACACGCCATTGCAACTTTTATACAGGAGGCGACGCGCAATAGCGCCACAATGAACGTGGCTTTCACAGGCTGTGTAATATAGGGCTGTGAATCTTCACTGGGCTCACGATTCGATTACGATTCAGAGGGCTACGATTCGATTATAAAATTATTATCGATGCATCTTAAATCGATGCATCACTTTTTTTCCACAATACATGATTTATTTTTCCTCACTTTCTTTTTTCTCACTGTGTGGCTACTTTTAAAATAAAGTGCATTTGGAATTGCATTGTATTATGATCCATAATTAAAAAAACAAATGCATTTACTTCCATTATCTTTTATTAATACAAATGCTGCCCTCTGTTACAAGAGTTAGCCACCAGGTGGCAGTCAGGGTTCCAAGAATGCAGGAAAGCCACAGTAAAAGCGGAGAGTGCAGAAGAAGAAGCACAAGTAACAGATTGGAGAGCAATAGACCCTTTTCATGGGGGCCATTTTGTGTCGAAAAGGCAGTATAAACACAGGTGCAAGCAAAACACTAATGAGGGTTTCCAAATTCCAATCATGGAAGATGGAAACCCTCATTAGTGTTTTGCTTGCACCTGTGTTTACCCTGCCTTTTCGACACAAAATGGCCCCCGTGAGAAGGGTCTATCGCATCAAGCTGGAGTTAAAATAACTATTGCAGTTGAATTCAGGGAATATGGGTTAAAGGGCTATATCTTCATTTTTAGAGGAAACTGGACTAAATAGAAGAATATAGCCAGGATAGTGTTTTAGAAGTCCATTCTGATCCACACTCCATTTCAGAAGGTGGCGGTAATGCACCATAAGTTGTTTGCCAACCGCCATAAAACACTAGTAGAAGAAGAAGAAGCACAAGCTTCACTGATGTTAAGCTTTACTGGCGTTAAGTTGCAATAAAGAACGAGTCAAAACATATCACCTGACTGGGCATCCGTCATATAAACATGCATGGTGCCAGAAGCAGAACCTTGATGATGCGAAATAACAGGCTGGACACCATTCCACCGGAGCTAACACTTGATAACCAAAAAGTGCTAAAGCTAGCTGCACGCCGACGACACGACTCTGTCTGCAGTCTCTCTCTTGTAGCCTTGCATGCAGGGCGGACCTATCTCCGTAACCCTAAGTCGTTAGATTCGGGGTGAAAAAATACATATACCGTAAATTCCGGACTATAAGACGCACCGGTGTATAAGCCGCGGGACCAAAATTGACTATTTTTTTCTTCTATAAGCCGCACCGGTCTATAAGCCGCGGGTGTTTTGATGTTTAATTACCATATGAAAGGGTTCGTGCACAGAGAGGAATGTCGGGAAAGCGATGGCTGTTTGGGGAAGCTCCCATTTATTAACATTTCAACAAAACAAAACAAAAGTCAGGTCACTAATCCCCAGACAAAATCACACAACAATAGGCTATATGTGCAGCAAACCTGTAACCAGAGAAGTCAAGTCACTAATGCTCGTCTTCCTCTTCTTCCTGCGTACTGAAACCACCAAAGTCCTCATCTTCAGTGTCGGAAACGAACAGGTTCAGGGTGGCTTCGTCAACCACTCTCCTCTCTCCTTCATTGTCACTCAAAACCAACGAACTCCTCTTCATCTATAGCTGTGTTTCCATTACAGTTTTTCGCAAAAGAATTGCGATATTTCTACAACTTCGACAATGTACAATTGCGACTTGTAGGCGTTTCCATTGAAGTTGCGTTTGAGTGATTCCCCGTTGCAGCAGCTGCCACAGTGATTACGCACGGGGATCTGCCCCATATCCCGTCCCCTGCATGCTCAAATCCAACCAATGGTCAATGGAAATCCCAACATGAAGTTACAATGCATATAAACGAGCCTGATTATCAATTCAAAAGAAAATGAGTCGCAAAATGTTGCTGGCTGCGTGAATGCAGTCAGCGCGACAGGCAGAGGAAAAAAGGTAGCCTAATAGCCTACAACTGGTCCGATTTAGAGATGGAGGGGGGAAAAGGCTGATTTGGTTCTATAATTGCACCTGAAACGTGTGCAATGTATTAGCCTACTCACAGTCACTGTATTCACTTCAGACAGCACCACCGCACCAGTGTGTGCTTTTCATCCTCTCATCTCGCCGCTGTGCCAAATGCGCGCACACAGGCAGCCTGCTGTCACCATGGACCGATTTCTGCCATTAAACATTATCTAATTTGCCCGGCTACGCTTTTGCACAACACTCGTCTTTCTGCTAGGTAGCGTTGCTTCAAAGTTTTCCACTTGCTGCGGAGGTTTTGACACGGCTATCGAACCTTACTTACCAAACTTATTTTCCGCTCCTTTTCCAAGGGATAATATGGGTCACATGACGTGCAAATGCGAAAAATGTGTTTCCATTACACTTTTGTGATAAACTGCTATATCGACACGTCTGAAAAACCACCTCATGATCATCTACTGCTCGTTCTCATGCTGTCGAGAACGAGCAAAGCTTTTTTTTGGTGAAAGAATCCTCCAGGGCGCTTCTTGTTAACAGTCCGAGTGAGTGGCAGGTCGAACGTCAAAGGCACTTCATCCATATTTATGATCTGCTCCGGTTCGATGGAATATTCCTTGATCTTCCTTTGTGTGAATTCGCCGAAGTTTGTGATTTTCTCCTGGTAGTCGGGGGAGGGAGTTGATGGGCTTGTGGCCGTTTGCTTACCGTAATTACCATATGTAAGTGGTCACGCACAGAGGGGATTGTCGGGAAAGAGATGGCTGTTTGAGGAAGCTCCCATTTACCGTATTACCGTAACATTTCAACAAAACAACATAACACAACACCACCGTTGTTTATTTTTACAGTGCACACAGTGTCCGCGGTGTGGTGAAAAGAGGGCAAGAGAGGAAATTAAAACAGAAGTGGATTTATAGTTAGAAAGAGTGCTAAAAAAGAGAGATTTTTTTTTTTTTTTTTTTTTTTCCTGAAAAAATCCATAGATAAGACGCACCGTTATATAAGCCGCAGGGGCCAAAAAACGGGAAAAAAGCCGCGGCTTATAGTCCGGAATTTACGGTAGTTCTTGAAAGGCATCACGATTTGACCTTCCGTTTCCCAGAAAATTTAAATAATGTAATAATCGATTTTTGACATTTGTGAATCAATGCAGAAGCGTCCACGTCCGCATCGCGATGCATCTTATAATTGATTATTTTTGACACCCCTAGTGTAATAGGGGCTTAAGTGACACATAAGTACCCTATAGTTGCTGATTTTTGGTCAATGCAAGTGTGTGCTTGTCCGGTATCTTACAAACGCTTTGACTGTGACTTGGCCAATCAGAAGTGAGGACCAGAATCATCTGTTTTTTGATAAGCAAAGAAGCACAAACATCCTGATTACCTGCATGCGTCTACAGGAAAGTGTGTTGGAGCTTCCCAGGGAGCTGAGGGAGCTGGAGCGCATGCGTCAAGAGCGCCTGGAGTGGGCCGCTGGCCGCTACCCTATCACAGAGCAGGGTCTGCTGGCCCGCTTCCAGCCCCGGCCTGTACCCCAGATCAAACCAAATTCCCCTGAACCTGCAACTGCAGAACCCGCTTCCCCAGTAGACCCTTTATATCACCGACTATCCACAAACTCCCCATGGATGGCCAGTCCAATCCAGTTGACAGCCACGCAGCCCACCCCCGACGCAGTGGCCCAAGTAACGGTTGGTGGGTCCGACCTCAGGATGCAACCATCTCTCAACCGCTTCGTGTCTCCAGCCGCAGGCCGAGGACTCATGGGCCTAGTGGGTAGCAGGAGGCCTGTGGGAAAAGACCTACAGCCATCCTTCCCTCTCTTCCCCTCCATAGGAAGAGGCTTTTCTTTCCAGATACCACCAGCCCAGGTCCCCATGGAGAGCCCCGGGGACATGAAGCCTCCTGGGAGGATGGAGATGGCTCCTCCAAGTCCCAGCTCCAGGCCTGCCCAAGAAGTGAGGGCCCAGCCTGTTCCCAAACCCAATTTCCTGCTTGGAAACATGGGGGAAGGCCCTTTTATCCCAACACTCCAGTCCCTTTCCTCCCCACTCAGTCAGTCATTCAGCTCCTTCAGAAAGACATAGAAGTAGGGCTGCAACTATGTTGATTAATCTGTTGATTACTTTCTCGATTAATAGTTGTATTATAGTTTATAAACTGTCAGAAAAAGGTGAACAATGTTTCCCCTGTCATAGAAGAGTAAAGAAACCGGAAGATATTCACATGTAAGATGCTGGAATAAGAGAATTTTGACTTCACTTTTTTATTCTTAAAAAATTACTCCGATTATCAAAATAGTTGGCCATCAATTTAATAGTTGACAACTAATCAATTAACAGGGTATCCTTGGGGTCTTGAAAACTATTAAAAGTTGATAAATAAATTTAGGGCAAATGAAGGCCCTCAAAAAGTCTTAAAACCCATTTGATGAGGTATTACAGTTTGTAGCTGATTGTGTTATATATCGTCTCATATTGATTGCAGACCCCAGAATTGAATCTAAATTGTATCGTGGCAGACTTTGTGATAGCAGCAAATATCGTATTGTCCAAATAATCTATATCCACCTTATTTTTTAATGTCCCGCTGTAAAAATAATTATGGGTACAAGGTCCGGTTTAACGTGACTTGATTGTTGCAGGTTGCCCATTTCCTTGTTATTAACGACTCGTTAAAACTCCAACGCTGGGAGGGGGGGGGGGGGGATTGTTGTTGCAGCTTGCGCATTTCCTCGTTATTAGTGCAAGCTGCAACAATCAAGTCAGTCACGTTAACATCCCCCCCCCCCTCCCAGCATCAGAGTTTTAACCACGAGTCCTTAAAACCCTGACACTGGGGGGGGGGGGGGGGGGGGGGGGGGGTTGCTTGTCACATAAATAAGACTGGTTTGACGACTTATTTGAGGGAATGTAATAATTTTATTTATCACATCCGCTATTTCTGTTGCTCTTTGAGCAACTCTGGATGTTTATCCACGAGATTTTTGCCAAGCTGGACCTGATTTGCTCCGTTCGCCTGCAGCTTTGAAACATTACAGATGGGTGTCAAGCTGTCAGCAACAAGGCTGGGAGGATTACACCGGAAGAAGCACCCATAAGGCATCATGGCAGCTAGAAATAAGGTGGATAAGATCGTATTGTGGTGACGCTTGTGATTTACACCCCTATCGCTGATGTGAAGAAAGTGGCGTTGAGGTCTTAAAATATATTGAAGAGGTCTTAAAAGGCATTTAATTTAACTTGTGAATTCCTGGATATACCCTGCAGCTCTAGATAGAAGTGCTGTAAAACCTTCAAAGATGTGCTCCTCTGTTAATGTGTTTACTGTTCAAAATGTTGTGTTGCTCTACAGTGACCAGTAGATGGCAGTACATATTCTATTTTGTTTAAAAGCTTATTGTGAAGCCAAGTGTTTGTGAAAGTTGTTCATTTGTGTTAAAGTCGAGCTGAACCCAAAAAGGACTTATTTTCTTTTAGTTCAAATACCTGGGTATGCAGTGCACCTATTTAATAATGTATGCAAAAAAAATCACAAAAATCTAATTGCTTTAGTTTTTCCACACTTTTTCACATCAAAAGTTCATTTTTCAAGATTTCATTGATAACAGTAATCTACAGTTTGCTGACGTCACCTAGTACTATCAAATTTCTACCCCATTTCAACCAATCATATCACGACATGGCAGCTGTCAATTAAATCTTCATTTCAGGATAATTTTCTCTTCCAAATGAAGTAGAAAATGGCACCTAGTGCCTGTCATCTGGCAGAATTCCTATCCCATAAACTAACTACTAACTTGGCCAATTGTATGAAACATGAACAAAAAACCAAAACGATGTTTTTTTTTCTTCAAGAATGCAAAGAAATGAAACTGGCTCGTTAAAACGCGCATTCCAGGAATATCGTATTTACAGAAATAGCGATAAAGGCGCGCACTTGAGAGCGTGGTTGTCAGGGGTCGCCCCTCTGAGATTCCAGGCGGGCGGGCAGCACCCATGCATCGGATTGTCCGCTCGCTCCGCACGAAGCAGGTGGCTGCCTGGTACTCCGCGGATCCCACTCGAGTAGCACGACAACATGCTGAATACCACTCGATTTGGGGGTGGAACACGCCATGATTGGCCAATGCCAAAGCCAGTCCCCAGAATTGGCTAATCAAATCATCGACACCCGGCATTGTGCGGCTTGTGGTCCGCCTCTCAACCCTGTCATCTCAGACAAGATTTGTTTGAGTCGCCGACGCTCGCGCATTTGCATTTGCCTCCGGTTCACTTCGACTTTAAAGTTTTCATTACTTGGATTTTATTGAGCATTTTGCTGCCAATTTAAAGGCATGTCTCTGTGGCATGGTGTTATGTCTGTTTTGCTCTTGCATTACATTTGTATTCATATTTCAAAAGTGTTTTGCTAATAAATCCTTTCACTTTTGCTTCATGAGTGGTAATTCATTGCACTCTGAAGGTATAGTCATTGCTTTAAAAACAGAAATTGTGCAGTCAACATAACTGCTTATTTAATGGACTGTGTGTGTGTGTGTGTGTATTCCAAAAATGCCTATATGTCTGCTCAGTCTCAAAACACCAAAGAATAATCGCATTGGCTGTTGGAACATAAATCACAGCCAAACACGGCAGCAAATACCCATTGAGCCTAAATGTATTAAGCTCATCTTGATTGATTGACTGTACAGCTTGTCTTCTGTGTTGCAGTTAATTGAGGGTGAAAAGCAGAGACAAGCATTGATGGATCTGCTGTTAATTGTGCAGAAACATTGTTAGTTGACGGTACTTTTGATTACCAATGACTGGAAAACCATTCGACTTGGCAAAGGCTGAACTTTGATATCGGCTCTCTGTCTCTTCGGTCACTGCTGTAGTCCAGATGAATATGATCAGTGGCCACCTGGTGAACACCTGCCATGTTCTACCATGGCACATGGAGCAGATCTTATCCGTGTCCTGCTGAATGAGGTGCCATGCTGATCTTACAGAGAGGCACTGCACAGCCATTTTGCCTGGGATCAAAACAGGATACGGAGACAACAAGGCATGGAAACAACAGCAGGCCATTGCTGCAGCCTGCACCACAAATGGGCCCCCCACATTAATCACATCTTATTGCCATGGTTCTCTACATACAGAGGCTTGGCCTCTTGCCAGATGATTCTAATTGAAAGCATGAAACAGATAAAGTAGGATTTTAATTAACTGGGAGGCAGCCCGGCATAAAGCCTTAGCATCTCTCTTAGCAACCAGCTCCTTCTCAGCTTCTGCTAAGGACAAGCAGAGTGGATCCTACCCATATGGCTCCCTTAACCCTTTCAAACACTGCTCTCAAACTGTATGTGGGTGGCTGGAGCGTGGAACAAAGGTTTAACACGTCATTTTTAAAATGTCTTTGAGCTGCTACTCGAACAGGTTAAAAGTAACTGCATTTGAGGCTGCATTGTCTGCTCTATTCTTCCAGTTTCCGGAATGGCAAATCCACTGAACCAGTCCAATGTTTCAACGATTTGGACTTTAAACATTTTATTGCCGTTTTTCTTTCTTCTTCTTCTGCTTATAGGATTGAATAGCAGTCCCGTGTGGGTGCAGGCTGACAGCTCATTGTGTGCCTGTGCGTCACTCTAATCTGAAGACTGATAGGGGGGGCAGAATACAGGTCTCCGTGGCGCTGTGGAGGACAGGCTCCTGTCATCGACGGCCAGAGTGGGGCTCTTATTTTAGAGGACCTTGCATTTCCTGTCCGTCACAATAATGCCTTATGAGCTCCACTTCCTGTTTCTCAGGCCTGGGAGGAAGGAACCGGGCGCTTGTCACACGGTAGTCACAGCTTCCCCCCTCCCAAACTTCAGACAGTGTTATGTCCTTCAGAGGGAAAGATGACTGCACCTTCAGCCTCACAGCAGGATGCTGCTAGGCTATTTTTAGATGCAAGTGGGAAAGGTAGCATGCAGACATAAACACAGACCTTAGCTTCTCCAGCTGTGTTGATCTTGCATCTGAAAATGGAGGTTTGTCTGTTGGGTCGATTGTTGTTTTGACTTTGTGCAATGGGAACCAGGAGGCCTGTTTGTTTGCTCAAGGTGTCATGAAAACAGGCCATAAACAGCCCATTAGCACCATTATGTTGTTTCACAGACCTCTTATTCACAACTTTGATTTGCTGGTCAAAAAAGATGCACATAACAAACGTATAGATATTTACCGGTATAGATGATTGCGTATTGGAAAAAATTCAGATTCAGGATGTCTGAATTCCTATTACACCTACCGTTATCCAACCGCAGTGTATTGTCAGTGTGCACGAGCATGTCAGTGTATTGTCAGTGTGCACGAGCATGTCAGTGTATTGTCAGTGTGCACGAGCATGTCAGTGTATTGTCAGTGTGCACGAGCATGTCTGTATTGTCAGTGGGCACGAGCATGTCAGTGTATTGTCAGTGTGCACGAGCATGTCAGTGTATTGTCAGTGTGCACGAGCATGTCTGTATTGTTAGTGGGCACGAGCATGTCAGTGTATTGTCAGTGTGCACGAGCATGTCAGTGTATTGTCAGTGTGCACGAGCATGTCAGTGTATTGTCAGTGTGCACGAGCATGTCAGTGTATTGTCAGTGGGCACGAGCATGTCAGTGTATTGTCAGTGGGCACGAGCATGTCAGTGTATTGTCAGTGGGCACGAGCATGTCTGTATTGTCAGTGTGCACGAGCATGTCTGTATTGTCAGTGTGCACGAGCATGTCAGTGTATTGTCACTGGGCACGAGCATGTCTGTATTGTCAGTGTGCACGAGCATGTCAGTGTATTGTCAGTGTGCACGAGCATGTCAGTGTATTGTCAGTGTGCACGAGCATGTCAGTGTATTGTCAGTGTGCACGAGCATGTCAGTGTATTGTCAGTGTGCACGAGCATGTCTGTATTGTCAGTGTGCACGAGCATGTCAGTGTATTGTCAGTGTGCACGAGCATGTCAGTGTATTGTCAGTGTGCACGAGCATGTCTGTATTGTCAGTGGGCACGAGCATGTCAGTGTATTGTCAGTGTGCACGAGCATGTCAGTGTATTGTCAGTGTGCACGAGCATGTCAGTGTATTGTCAGTGTGCACGAGCATGTCAGTGTATTGTCAGTGGGCACGAGCATGTCAGTGTATTGTCAGTGGGCACGAGCATGTCAGTGTATTGTCAGTGGGCACGAGCATGTCTGTATTGTCAGTGTGCACGAGCATGTCTGTATTGTCAGTGTGCACGAGCATGTCAGTGTATTGTCACTGGGCACGAGCATGTCTGTATTGTCAGTGTGCACGAGCATGTCAGTGTATTGTCAGTGTGCACGAGCATGTCAGTGTATTGTCAGTGTGCACGAGCATGTCAGTGTATTGTCAGTGGGCACGAGCATGTCAGTGTATTGTCAGTGTGCACGAGCATGTCAGTGTATTGTCAGTGTGCACGAGCATGTCTGTATTGTCAGTGTGCACGAGCATGTCAGTGTATTGTCAGTGTGCACGAGCATGTCAGTGTATTGTCAGTGTGCACGAGCATGTCTGTATTGTCAGTGGGCACGAGCATGTCAGTGTATTGTCAGTGTGCACGAGCATGTCAGTGTATTGTCAGTGTGCACGAGCATGTCTGTATTGTCAGTGGGCACGAGCATGTCAGTGTATTGTCAGTGTGCACGAGCATGTCAGTGTATTGTCAGTGTGCACGAGCATGTCTGTATTGTCAGTGTGCACGAGCATGTCAGTGTATTGTCAGTGTGCACGAGCATGTCTGTATTGTCAGTGTGCACGAGCATGTCAGTGTATTGTCAGTGTGCACGAGCATGTCAGTGTATTGTCAGTGTGCACGAGCATGTCAGTGTATTGTCAGTGGGCACGAGCATGTCAGGGCTGGGCCACAAAGCAGTCCGGACATGTGCCAAACTGCATTATTGATCACCTGGGCTTGTGTCCGCCGTGTGACAGAACCCAAAACAAATGCTATTGTGTCTCCCTATCCACCACTTTATTTACTTTGTGCCATCGTCCTCCTGAGGGGGGTCAAATTACTAATAACACTGCTGCAACATGTTATTCAGAGCAGCCCCAGTGCTCCTAGGCAACCATCCCTCCTCTTGATCAGTTAGACTACAGATTTGTTCATAATTAATAGGTTTTCATTCATTATTAAGCACGGAGGAAGGATAATTTACTGGAAAACCACCCGCTTTGAATGGAACCTTGTTAGAATTGTTTTGTTGCTGGTGTGCAGTCCTAAGCACATCATTAAAATTCACAGTTCAGTTGACTGGCAAAGTGCTTATTCCGTTCACAGTGCACTTCTCCATTAGCACATTGATCTGAAAGGAGAGAAAAGCTCAACGCAGAGTTTGGCCCTGTGGGCCGTCAATAATCCCAGTGGCAGGGAGCTCTTCAGACGTGTCCTGGGCCGTACTCGCTGTGATCATCAGTGAGCTCTTCAGACGTGTCCTGGGCCGTACTCGCTGTGATCATCAGTAGGCACGGGTGATTGAGTCCTGCCACGTAAACACTTCTCAGCTGTCCTCCTGACACAGGTAATTGTTGGCCACAGCTCGCACCTGGGAGTCGGCCTGTTGTCTGAGGAGGCAGCGAGCAGCTCGTTAGAGAAACCCGATCCGCCGGTCTTACCTGAGCAGTGTGGCACAAAGGGACACATCGATAGGCAGTAGGCCTATCAGACGGCAGTTCAGACTTGTGGCACAACAAATTAGATGCTTGTCCACGAAATGATCTCAATTTCATTATTCATGTGACCGCATGTAATCCCTTTGTGCTTTTGGAATGGGGGTAATATCATCAATTATCAGGTTCTTCTATGACACCGTGCTACAGCCCCAGCCCACCTTCCATCTGTTATGAACACTCAACCCCTCTCTCTCTCTCTCTCACACACACACACATTACAAAATTATCCCCTTTGGCTCGGCCCTGGTCATATTCAACAGCAGAATGAATATTTAACGTGAGAACGGCCAACCGATCCAGATGGCCACTCAGGTAGAGCAAAAATGAGAACAAAACACAGCATCAATATTTCAGTGTGCCTTACTAGCGGTATGTATGTGATGCGTGTCGCTGCGGTCAGTTCCGTAATGAAACACAAGCACAGGAAGGCCTGATCACCCCTGAGCACAGGCGGGCACGCAGACACAGATGCACACGCACGGCCTCCGTCTTTATGAACTGCTGTTCCGTGTTTACCCAGGCAGCTTGAAGCACAGGGACCCAGAGGGGCTCTCCAAAGGAATCAGCCATATTGTGACCTTCAGCTGCAGCAGATGATCTCCCAAACAGGACGAGTGACAGGCGAGGGAGCAGATGAGACTTTGTTTGGTGCGGAGGGAGCTGCCCTTTGGAATGTATATATATATATACATACATATATATATATATGTATAATGTATGTATGTATGTATATATATATATATATATATACATATATGTGTGTACTGTATATATATATACATATATATATATGTATAATGTATGTATATATGTATATGTATATATATATATATATATATATATATATATATATATATATATATATATATATATATATATATATGGCTAGATAGACAGATTGACTGAGGAAGAGAGAGATGCCTTCCCAAGCTGTGCTGGATTGGCACAAACATGAGGAAATCCTGATTGTTTGAGATATACTCTGGCACTGCACCTCCATGGTCCCCTCCTTTATCCTTTATGTTGTATTTTGGGGGTGTTTTTTGCCTTTATTTAATGGTCCACACAATAGATAGAGACGGGGAGACCATGGGAGAGGCTGCCAGGCTGGATTTGAAGCCAGCATGCTGCAGGTACATGGTAGGCACCTTAGACAACTGAGCCACCAAGATACTCCAATCCATTCCCTCTTCCCAAAGAAAAAGGTTTGCACTTCCTGTCCCGAGTGGAGCTCAGGGGCAGAGGCTAAGAGTGGAGCTCAGGGGCAGAGGCTAAGGACACAGTGGAGCTCAGGGGCAGAGGCTAAGGACACAGTGGGATTCAACCACAAAGATGCTCCAGCACATCAGAAGAGCAGCTGAATGCTTCCGAGCATTTTGGCCCTCACTTTACCAACCGCAGAGAAACTGGCCTGCTGCAGTCCCCCCCGGCTCAGCGACGCCGCAGTACCCCGGGCTCAGCGACGCCACTCACGGAAGATAATGACAAAACGAGCGGGATGTTAATGATTTGCGCAAATTATTATGGACACGTTTCAACAACAAGCATGCAAATTATGATGCAAGCCCCCCGATGAGCTTTCAATGTTCAGCAGTAATGCTTTTTTTTCTGACAAGGGGATTAAAATCATTGTCAATAGAATATAAATTAGTACTTTGGGAAACATCTCCAAAAATCTGTTCATGTTGCTATTATTGATCGTTTGCAACATCAGTGGGTATAAAATGGGAAAAAAGGTCTTTCAGATTTCCTGCATCACTGGCTTTGAGAGATTTTCAGGCTTTGCTTGATTGAGAAAGGCCACTGTTGGTCAAAGGAAAAGGTGTTTATTCACCATATTTTCTGGTAATTAGTTATCAGAATATTGGCAGCGTCTTCTCAGCTACAAATGTATTTGATTAAAAAGATGGCAGATTAGCTTTTGGCAAGTTTGGCATAATTAAAGTCTGCATTGTGCGAGATGTGTGTGTGCACGCACGCATGGGGGGTGCTTATATGGTTATAGCCACAGGGAGGGCCTGGGAGGAGATGGGGTGGCGGGGGGGGGGGGTGCTCCCTGTGGCTGGCTGAATTAGTGCCCGCTGGTTTGGCCTGGCAGCTGCTCTGTGGGCCTGGCATGCTGACAGCCTGGCACTGTGATGCTGCGTTGTCAGGGTCAACCAGCAGACTGCAAGGGAGATGCCAACGGCAGCCGCACCAAACAAACTCTTCACCATAGCAGGCTTTGTCTTCCAACCAGCTCACCGTACTAGCATGACTTGTGGCAATATCGTTGGATTAGTGTGAGATTACGTTTAGTAATTAAAAAGGGCAAATTACATTCATGTCATCAGGGAAAATGTACACTCTCCGAGCACTTTATTAGGAGGAACACCTGTACACCTGCTTATTCGTTCAATTAGCCATTCAGCCAATCATGTGGCAGCAGTGCAAAGCATAGGATCATGCAGATACAGGTCAGCAGCTTCAGTGAATGTTCACATCAAACGTCAGAATGGAGAAAACATGTGATCTCGGTGACTTTGACCGGCATGCTTGTTGGTGCCAGACGGGCTGCTTTCAGTATTTCTGAAACTGCTGATCTCCACAACAGCCTCTAGAGTTCACACAGAATGGTGCGCCCTCTGACCACTTGTTGACGAGTGGTCAGAGGAGAATGGCCAGACTAGTTGGAGCTGACACAAAGGCTTCAGTAACTCAGATAACCTCTTTACAACGGTGCTGAGCAGAAAAGCATCTCACACATGTGGAACCTTGAGGCTGATGTCACTGTCTTTGGTAGCTGGTTGATACTGAGCTGAATGCTGATACCTTCAGTATTAAATATGGTGGTCCTAATACAGTGCTTTGTGAGGGTAAATGCCACCCCAAGCTTATATGACATTTAGCCATAATGAAAGATGTGAACATTGTGTTTTTAGCACCCACGTTATTGGTTCCAAAACAGCCTGGTGTCAAAGTCAAGTTATGCCAGTGACAGCTTTGCTCTGTGCCAATGAATAGGTAAAGTAAAGAACATGCCCTTGTGATTCACTTAACTGAAATTCAATTTGAAATGCTATTGTCAAGAATGCTCAACAAAAGCCCTAAATGGGAAATCGGATATGATACACAAAGCAATGCCATCTGTTTCAACACCTGCTTTTACTAAAATAATATGAAAACCACATGGCTACCCGTACTTAACAGTAAGGAAGACAGACTTGTCTGTCGAAACGTCAGTCAGCCCCTTCTATTAAAACGTGCAGACGGAAAAGAGTGCTCCGGTGTCTTTACTTCGGGTAGTCTGTGTGAAGTGCCCAGGTAAAATATTATTTTATGCATATTGTCCTCCACTGTTGAGCACCAGGACCCTTTTTATTCCAAACCTGGCTGAAGCGCGCTGGACTCTATTACTAATGTACTTAACAGTTTCACTGAAGAGTATAGAGACAAAAATATTTGCTGATTATTTTATAAATAGATTATGTGGGAAATGTTCAATAGTCAATTTTCAGTGTAAATGTAATTTCATCTTTATGCTTTCAAACAAAGTTTAATTTTGACAATAATGGCCTGTACTGTTTTAACTTGACAACATAAACATTCTAAATTGAGCCCCAGCCCACTTCCTGTTGCAGTGTTTTTGTAGTACAATAGGACAGGACTCACAATTCAGTGAAAACCGTCTATATTAATCTTAAATCTAAGGAACTGAACTGTCAGTTAAGACCATGTACATTTGAATCAGTCATTTCTACTGCCAAATACTCAGCGACTTTGTCACCATAATAGAGACATACTGTAAGTGTCATTGTGTATCTGCTGCAGGCTGCTAAAGGTGTCTATTGAGTCTTTGACCACCCGTGTGTAGAGGGTGTCAGTGGTGGGATTTGGGGAGATCCTGGGCGGGCTGGGTCTGTCTTGGCCCAGATGCAGGGGCTTCTGTCCAGGCATGGCACTGGGATATCAGCGGGGCCCAAGCTCACCAGCTGCTATCTCCTTGTCACAGACAGCTGTATCTGAATATTCATAAAAAGCACAGATTAATGTGTTTGTTTGGCCCCACCTGGTGTGCCTGGTGTGTGACTGCCCAAAGAAGTCGTAGATTGGACCACACGACATGGATCATCCAGATCATCTGGAAGGGAGGGATAGGACAGAGGAGGGGGAACTAGGCGTGGATGCTGAGCTCAGTCAGAACAAGCAACAAAACAACGAGTTTACTATTTGTAAACCTGTTGAAAAATGGATTATATGATCTGCCACCTGCCAGTTTGACTGTGTATATATTTTGGCCATTTCAACTATAGGAAGACGGGAGCAGCTGCCCATCCATTTGCCTTGCAATGGCTGCTCCAGCTCCTGTCCAACTTCTTCTTGGTTCATGTCATTCATCTAGCGCCAGTAGGAGATGAGGAGCAAAGACTCACTGTCTCTCACATTCAAAGCAATGGCCTCTGTCACTAACAGTGGCTTGATCAACCTTGGCCTTCTTTGAGAAAAACCCTGCGTTTTGGATGGGAGTTTCGGTTGGTGTTTGGTCAAGTAATCTGCTGGCCAAGCGTAATGGAATCGGTGAATGGGTAGGAGTGTTTTGAGATTGAGTTCTATAAAAATGAGCAGATGGTCTTTGCTTCCCTGCCTGAATAAGTGGAGTGAACCAGTGGGCACACAGAGGGACATTTGTGGGTAAACTGTTTTACCTCCCCTCTCTTTGTCTTGTAATGGGGAAGGCAAAATGGCTGCTAAATGCTGGGGGACACAATGGCGTGTTCTTAATGAGAGCAAAGTGTTTTGCTGCTGCTGGTATAATGAGGATGAAGTGGGACAGCTAATTATTGCAACCATCTAAAGTCATGCAGGGCCCGACTGGGCTACATTTTCACCACAATACAATACAAACGCAAATGTTGTCCGCTATTATTTATTTTTTTAACAATTGGTGCATTCAGAGATTATATTGAAAATGGATCATTGCATCCCACATTCATTCACAATCCCACGTTCGTTCATTAAAGTTTCAGTACATCTCTCTAAAGTGAGCAGAGGGAAGCTGTTCGTTGCGCTACACGTTGAAGCTAAGCATGAACTCTGCAGACCAGATTAAACACATTTAGGAGACACTGTGTGAGATTAAGGGTGTGCTGGTTTAGCAAACTGAGATACAGGAGTATCTCATCACCGCAACGAGCAGCCTATGCTAATCCATCACAATTTAGTAAAAGGTACAGTAATTGGGATTATTGTTTATTTGCTCAAGCTGGTGTGCTATAGCCCTTATCTTCTGTCTGGTCCCTCACCGACCCTGCATGGCTGAAACAATAGCGGTAATACCAGCTGTAAAGTCACAGGCTGGTGGTGATAAGTACTTTGTTATACACTGGTGAGGGTCTCACACAGACACTGGTGTCTGGTGGACATCTTGGTGATTTGTGGAGGAAACTGCTGTGTGGGTGTTCCTCTCCCATTCTTCCCAGCATCCTTCACTCCACAGCTGGATCCCTGTCTCTCGGGTGTCTCAAAAGGATATCATAAAGGGTTAGTGTACTCAATCAACACATTTCCCCTGTCACCAATAGCACATGTAACAGAGATGGGGACTTGGACCTAAATTGCATGCACAGTGACTTGAAACTTGACTTGGACTCTAGCTCAAAGACTTGAGACGTGGCTTGGACTGCCTAAAATGACTTGTGAGCATCTCTGATACGTAATGACTCGAGATGGCATTTTTGAGTGAACCCTTTAATGTGCCAGTAGAGCTGACCTCTGGCCGCTGTTGATCATAATGGTCTGAATGTGTTTGGGGAAAAAACAACAGAATAACTTGATTTTACTTACAATCTGTGATGGATTACATCTTGTTCCACTGTAATGGCTCAGTAATGTTCTCTGATAATGAGTTAGACTACTGACTTTCCTTCCCAAAAATGATGTCAAACTGAAACCGTTGATTACAGAGTGGGTTAAATCCTTGAATAATCAACGTAATGCATAGCCTCCTCATCCACAATAGGAGTGATTGCTGTCCCGATGCCCAGGCAGAAAAATCAAACTCAGTAATGGTGATTTGGATGGGTGGGTGGTTAGGGTTGGTCTGAGTGGGTGCAACACATGAACAGTTATGACTGCAATTTACATACAGGAGCACCCCTCTAATTCAAGTTATTTTACATAGTAATGAGTGAGTGTAGAGTCTACACTCATTACTATGTAAAATAACTTATTTTCATTTTGCTTACAAAGTCAGTGTCTTTTTGTCAGTGTAGAGTGTCAGTGTAGAGTCAAAGTCAGTGTCTTTTTGTCAGTGTAGAGTCAAAGTCAGTGTCTTTTTTGACTACACTGTAGAGTCAAAAAAGTGACTTTGTAAGCAAACTGAAAATATCAGACAGGGACAACCACAAGAGGGCATTAGTCTTATTTCAATCAAATAAATATTGTAAAAACATATTTGAAATGCATTCAAATGTTACAAACATTTATTTTAATCGTATGCCTCCCTAGGCAATACAACCGAGAGTGTGTCTGCACCTGATCCACCTACAAAAACTGGCACCAGTTTGCCTAAATGGGCCAACACATGCAATAATGTGTCATTCTTCCCTGTGTGAAAACAGGGTGTCTTGGCACTCATTTTTATGCACCAGGGACGACACTTTCCAAAACTATAGTAGTTGATGTTTTAAATAAATGTAAAATATATTATTCATATATATATATATACCGTATATATATATATATATATATATATATATATATATATATATATATATATATATATATATACAGTATATATATAATCTTTTTACGCATTTCAAGTTGACTTGCTCCAAGACAAGTTAAGGCTGTCTAATCTAGACGTTGGTTTATCATTCTCTCTTAAAAATCTGTTTTATCGTATAAATAACGATAAGAGACACATGCTATTTCATCATTTAAATTTATGTGGGGTTGGAAAGTGTGCGTGTAACAGAGCTCACAGAGCCCTAAAAGGAGACATTTTTGCAGAGACGCACAGTTTCCCATCAAGCCTACTGTATGCCTTTGCTCCCTGTGGCAGCAGGGCCACAGCACTTTCCCATTATTATGAGCGGTCCGGAGGAAAGAGTCAAGCAAATTGTTTCCAGGTTTTGACTCTAATCAGCGGGAGAACACAGTGGGAACACATAGGAGACCCAGGTAGCTTCCACATCGGGCTGTGGGAACACATAGGAGACCCAGGTAGCTTCCACATCGGGCTGTGGGAACACATAGGAGACCCAGATAGCGTCCACATCGGGCTGTGGGAACACATAGGAGACCCAGGTAGCGTCCACATCGGGCTGTGGGAACACAGAGGGAACCAGGACGCAGTAGGGCTGGGCCACAGTGACAACATAAACAAACATACATTGACACTTCCCAAATTTATGTCAGATTTTTATGAAACTAACCACGTTACCACGTCAACTCTAATGACTATCAGTAACATTATCCATAATGTATCGGTCATATATCAGTCTTTCATGCATTATTGTCAGGTTGTCAGCCAGGGGCACCCATAAGAACAATGTGCATTGTGCTGTGTGACAGTGACAAAGCCCTGCAGTTCTATGAATGGGTCACACCAGGGGATGACACCCATATGGGGGAAATGGGTGTAGATTAGCAGGGGAAATGACACAGCTTCCACCAAATGTCATTGCGTCACCGACCAAACTACAGGAGGAGCTGTGAGATTTCAGAGTTTCAATAGATGACATGTACAATTTAACTTTCAGTTTATTCCAAGCCCGGCTTCCTTTTTGCTGGTCAGCTTGGTGTTGTCATGCTAGAAACAATACAGATTTCTGTAAATGACATAGTTTAGATGATAATCACATCAAAGGTATTGAACACTGCTAATGCATTTATAGTGGCACTGTATTTAACGCTGCCAACTTCATTTCCACATACCGGTACTCATCAAGCAGCCAAGGCGGGTCCTTCAGCAAGGTACCCACAACGTGTGATCAAGCGTCCCCCTGTCCAGAGGAGTCTCATGTCTGAGGAGGAGCCATGTTGTCTAGAGAAGGTCCCATTCTCCTTTGTGCCCTGATAGGTTTACCAGCAGCAGCAAAGAGTAAGGAGTCCCCCTCTCCCATAGGACAAACAGGAACTGGCCTGAATGTGGTCCAGATGCTTATCTCTCTCATGAGCCCACTCTATGCAAAGAGACAGCCTTGGAAATGAAATGGTACTCTAGATCAGTGGTCCCCAATCACCGGGCCGTGGACCGGTACCGGGCCGCGAGCCGGTCCATTTTTTTTTATTTTTTTTTATAAACATAGGCTATAATATTATAGGCTGTGTGTGGTAGTTGAAACATAGTTTCAAGTTGACGTTTATTTATGTTTGTAGTTACAACAAAAACATAAATACTGTAGGCTATAGGCTACATACAGTACAACACAAAAGGCTGTTATTTACCCTTTGTCGCCACCTGGTGAGTAAATATATATGTAACTAAAACCATTAAAATTGACAACCGGTCCGCAACTTTTTTTTCCATGTATCTACCGGTCCTTGGCACAAAAAAGGTTGGGAATCCCTGCTCTAGTTAATAGTGTTTCATAGCAAATTATTGATGTATGGGGGAAACAGCTTAGAAATAAGATTTCAATTAGTAATCTTGAACCTCAACACGTGTTCAGAGAGTGCGGTCCAGCTCAAAGTGTGTATTTTGTTTAATAGCATGTTAAAACTGACGAAACGTTTTAAATCATGTTTCAATCAATAGATGACATTTAGAACAAGGGTGAAAATTGCATAGTTGCTGCAGTGAAACTCTGCCAGGAGATTTAAACGCTTTTGCCGTTTTTATTTTTCCTCCCACCCTTAATTGGTGTTTTGTTCTTCCAGATTTCCATCTGCAGTGCCTCTGATATCTGGCCAGATTGGAGGCTCACAAAAGTCCACCTCACACGCTCGGGATGCCCAAAGAGCACCGAGCCAAACTAGCAGTCCTGTTCCATTTGAATCTGTTTGTTTCTCCCCCAGACACACCTGCAGTACAAGGGGAAAGAGCCAACAAACGTTTTGGGCTTCCAATGTCATCCAACATCACACAAAGCATCACCCATTTTAATGTTGTCATCCTGCCATCTTTCCGTCCAGAATAGTGGATGCCATGGTAACAGCGTTTTAAGCAGATTGATTATGGGACAAAATAGGCCAGAGACAGAGAGGAGTCTGGGGTAGTGGCCATCTTCTCCTCTGCCTCGGTGCACCCAGATCGATGTGGGACGCTCCTGCCTTGGTTTTATCTGTCCTATCTCCATACACATTGGGGAATTGAACCAAATCATAGGTTGAAGTAGCCAACCTCCATACTAAGATCACTTAGATTCTAATAGAATTGGGGGGTTACAAATAAAACACTTTAGGAAAACAACAGGAAAATCTGAAACTGAAAATTGGATCGGATGTAGATTAATTGTTCTGGTGATGAGCTTCAGTTTGCAATGTTGTTCTTGTCTGCTAGTGTTAATATTCACCAGTCAGGAAATCAAGAGATGCAGAGCTAAACAAAGTCACGCTCATTCTCAATGAGGTGTACAGTATTTGTTCCTGTACAAAAATGGAGGCACGCCTGTGATACATTGTGACATAATTTAAAGCAAACATGCTTAGCTTTGCATAAACAATCAGAGCTGGAGAACAATCCACTCTTGGTTCTTGGTTCTCCTTCTGATTTCCCCTACAGTTGCAGGAATACTGTTATTTTATGGTGGGGGGAGTTGTTTTCATACTGAATCACAGCCATTTTTCATGTTCCTGATGATTGCCAGGGTCCCCTTTCCTCTGCCTTGCAACATTTCCTTATCAAAGCAATTTTGCAAAACCGTTACTTATTTGGCCATATATCAAAAGCTGTGCTGCATACTGGTGGGCGTTTTATGTGTATACCAGGGGCTAATCTCAAGGTTGCATGCTTAACTTGGTTGGTTCCCAGCATAGTTTAGCCTGGCATGAGGTACAGTAGCAGCGAGGGACCCAGCTGCAGGCACACCAAACAGGGCCTCATGTGTGACCTGCCCACCCTGTCCAGAGGGGTATGACTGCACGCATAGTTGGGGGGTTCCCATGTCACCGCTGAAGGCATGCTGATGTCGTGGGCACGTTTTATAGCATGTTTTTATTTTTGCTCCTCTGACTGACAAGCCTCTTGACTGTTTAGAGCAGGGGTGCCCAAATTCTTTCCCATGAAGGGCCAAAACTCAATCTGGGTGGAGGGCCGAGGGCCAAAAATAAATGTTGTGGAATTACATTAAAATGTATTGTGTTTTATAGAAAATTTACATTCTAAATCTAAAATAACATTTCAATATAGAGCGAAGCTCTTAGGGGGGCCCCCATCCCAAAAAAAAAACATGTTTTTAATTAAGGCCGGCGGCGATTTTTTTTGTGTGCCTTTTTTGCATGTTTGAATCTGTTTTAGCCATATTTAGTGGAATATCTCATTTTAAACACACCAATGTTATTGTCTATTGATTGAATTGCTCTCACACTCAGGCCTGGCCTGGCCTGGCCTGGCATGCAATTTTATTTTTTATTTTTTTTGCCAAACTTGGCCCGCGGGCCCCAAATTGGGCACCACTGGTTTAGAGAGACCTTCAATTTCTGGCCCCAAGTGTCAGCCTCCGCATCCCCAGGGGTCATTTCTATCCATGGGAACACTGGTTGTGCCGCTGGGATTCCCGGAGGGGATGGTACAGGGAAGAGCTTGATAGAAAGGAACGCGAGGCCAGAAAAAGCATACTGTACTTCCAGAGTTACTGAGGGAGTTGAGGTCAGGAGGGGCATGTTTGGGGGAGGCGATGCTCGGCCCTGTGAGGCCGGGGCGTGTGTTTCTTTAGGGAGTCGAAGGATGTGCGCCCTCTCCCTGGAATAGGTCACCTCTGAGTGACCTTGATGATGTAGGTGAGACCATGACGGCTGATTAAGGGCCAGGATGTGCGTGAGATATCCTCCAATGCTCAGGAATTCCCTCATTAAAGAAATTCACATTGATGGTCAATGAGAATCAGAATCCTACAGAATAAACAGGGATGGTTTCATTTACATTATGGGTAGGTCAAAAGGCTTTCCTATGTGAGCATAGGGAGAATAGCAATTTGTGATATCAGTGATTTCATAAATCAAAGCATGAGTGACATCAATGATGTCATAACTTTCTCTACTTACCCATTGTGACATCATCACTGATGTCATAAATCCCATCTCTATTTACCATTGTGAGATCATCAGTGATGTCATAAATCCCATAACATGTTGCACCCATGGTGCATTGTCTCGAGTCTCCACTCTAGAAATTGAGGATGTCATGATGTCATAATAATGTCTAACACACAGTCCCTTCATAAAGCCTTCCGTTTGAGACGCTGTGAAGGCGTATGTTGGTTGCCAGTGGCCAGAGCGCCCAGAGCTGATCCTGGGGGCTTGGTGACATCACTGATGCTCTTTTCTTCTTCTCTTCTTTTTTTTAAATTAAAAGTGCCTAAGTGGGCAGCGATTGTTCGTCTCCAGAGTCTCCACCCTAGAAATCAAGCGCGCATAGCGCACGAGATTGCTAGTATATTGAATTTACATTCAATTATTCATTCATTATATACGTATAAACATATTTTAGTCCATCTAGTCCATTAAACAGATGGCAGTCTGAATATATCAAACTCTCACCACAGAACGGCATTTGAGTCACATGGTATGACACATATGGAAATGTCCAGTACATGGTATTTATCCTGTACATCAATGTCAAGCATTCTGAAGATAAATGAGAAAATTCCTTCCAGTTAGCCCATAGTTTGGGGCTCTGGATAATGTTCTTCATAATGGCCTGAATTGCAGCAATTAGAGTGAGCCATTAACATATCTGTTGGATGCATGGTTCAGCGTCAGGGCCACTTCAGGGACCTGATCCCCCCTACCCCCCCCCCCCCCCCCCTCCCTCTACCCCCTTCTCATGTCTGACAAATCGTTTCCAGCTAATTTACGATGGTCAGACTGTGGGAGAACAATACCCCCCGTGGACGTAACACAGCGTGAGCTCTACCACATGTCCCAGAGAGGAGCGAGGTGCTTGCAGGAAGCACTTGCTGAGATAACAAGATAGTGGAGCGGATAATATCACTATTTGAGGGGAATCGTGCAAATTTTGATACAAGCATGAAATTTGGCTCGGTTGTTCTCCAGAGGTTTCTGATCAAATCTGCCCGATGGGCCATCTGAAAATCTGCTCGTTTTTCAAGATGGCCGCCAAAATCGCCCACATTTTCATGGAAATGTGTGTAGTTGGCCGATTTGAATTATCTTTGTGGCTATCCCTATGTTTTCAGGCCTTCTGGAGTCGATTTTTCTCATTTTATAGTCCTTTGATTTTGTCATTTTTCAATATGGCCGCAAAATCGGCCTCCCAAAGTTGATTTCTTCCGAAGAAATGTGTGTAGTTGGCCGATTTGAATGTTCTTGTTTTCAATTTGTATGTCTTAGAACATGCTACCATTTTCTTATTAGTTTAGCACTGGTCTAATGATTTTAGTGATGAATTATTAAATTTGTAATGAAACAATAACGAAATATAATGCCAATACAACTTTCTTGGAAAAGTAACAAAACAGAACACCAATACAATTGATCTCATTGTCCTTTCTTCAATTATAACTCCACACAAAAACAACTGTCTGCGGGTTTAAACTGCTGAAGGGATTGGGCGATCTGAAAATCCATCCATTTTTCAAGATGGCCACCAAATTGCCCTCCCAAAGTTGTTTTTCATATAAATGTGTATAGTTGGCCGGTTTGAATGATCTTCGTTTTCATGCCTACTCTAGCTGATTTTTCAGATTGTATAGCCCTTTGACTTCTACATTTTCTCATTTAGAGGATAGTAAAATGATGAACTCTCAACCCTGAATGCAGAGATGAGCAGTATTTAAATCAAATTTGTTCACCTCCGAGACATGATGTCCCTTGAGCAACGGCATCCAGAAGTGGCCAGGGAGTTTCACAAGGGCAACTTTGTTGTTCACAAGTCTCAAATAATTCTCTGCCCTGGCGTTTGACCAAGCCCATGAGCAAAATAATGCAGTCATCAAAGGTGACAGAGGAGCCATTGGATTGACAGAAGACCCGGTAACACTTTGTAGGTGGATGGTAGCTGGACCAGGAGTGACTCATCTAGTAGCTGGATATGAAGCTGTGTCAGGTGTGAAAGATTCAACCAAAGGCAGCAGACATCATGAGCAGACACTGAGTGCCCAGAAATCATTCTTTGAGAAGGTGAAAGGACTTTCTGAAGTGCTGTCGGAGATGGGCAACCCATTCCAAGAAGAATCAGGTGACCTACTGGCGCTAGACACAAAAAACATTGCAGACCCAGCTCTGGCGACAATGGTTGGTACACATCACCAGCGAGGCAAAGAGCAGTTCCAGTCATTCATGCAGGGCTAAAGAATGAAGATGAATGTTCATTCTATCATCCAATCAAGAAGAACACAGTTTGTTTCTTTAAACAAGTCTTAGAGCAAGCTGGGGGCAGCTCTAAGGAGAAGTTGCTGAAAGATGACCGCCAGCTGTTCTCACGACTCTTCATCTCATGCCAGAACAGGCAGTGTGACTTGAAATAATTCTTCAATTATTTATATAGATCAGTCGTCACCTGCATCTCTCAGTGACAGTGGCAAGCTTCATACATGTCAGAAGTCACAGCTGGCTGAAATCCTTCAAGCACAAGTGAACATCCCAGACAGAGAACCAAGGGGAGATGCAGTCATCATAGATGGCTAATTCCATGCACCTCAAAGACATTTGATAACTATGCTAGATACATCACTCAGAAGGTGGAATCCTACAGTGCCAAGTACAAAAGGGTGGACATAGAATTTGATGTGTACAAGAAGTCAAGTCTGAAATCTGAAGCCAGGTTGAAAAGGGGGCAAGGAATGAGGAGAAGAAGAGTGACAGGAACAAGTAAGACCCCAAATAACTGGAGAAGCTTTCTTGAGATGACAGCAACAAAACTGAGCTCTTTCACTTCCTTGCAGAGATGTGTGAGGCAGAGACGACAAGCACACTCATTGTCACAAAAGGAGAAGATGCTATTAGCAACACAAGGAGGTCCCTGCATGCTGTGTCTCCATGCTCTCATGAAGAAGCAGACAACAGCCAGGGATGCAACAATGGGTGGAAGCAAGTCCCTCATCATCAAGGCTAATGACACTGACATCCTTGTCATAGCCACATCTATACTGCCATCCTTGCAGGACCTTGGTCTTGAGGACATGTGGATTGCCTTTGGCCAAGGTGCCAATGTAAGATGGATTCCAGTCCATGGGGTAGTCTCTGCAATCGAGCCTGAGAAAGCCCGTGGATTGCCATACTTTCATGGATTCACTGTGTGTGATGGTTTCTGCCTTCCGCGGTAAAGGGAAGAAGACTGCATGGCAGACTTGGAACATCTGTGATGAGGTTTCTGAAACCTTCACCAATCTCAGCCAGCATCCAACATCAGTTACTGAGCTTGATCTACAACGGCTGGAGAGATTTGTTGTCCTAATGTATGACAGATCAAGTGCAGCCACTGGCGTGGATGAAGCAAGACTCAATCTCTTTGCCCGCAAGCAGAGTCCATACAACTCAATTCCACCAACACAGGCAGCCCTCAGAGAACAAGCCAAGCATGCTGCTTATCAGGCTGGGATTATCTGGGGCCAGGCTACCATCTCCAGGCCAGACACCAGCAGTCCTGCTGACTGGGGGTGGACACAGAAGGGAGCGACATGGCAGATATGTTGGTCAGCATTACCTGCAATTGCTGCCAGCTGTCAGGAACTGACCAAGTGTTCCTGTAAGAAAGGTTGCAAACGGAGATGCAAGTGCTTTAACTCTGGATATGTGAGCAGTAGCTCATAGAGGACCAATCACATAACATCCACAGACAGTTGTTTTTGTGTGGAGTTACAACTGAAGAAAGAACAATGAGATCAACTGTATTGGTGTTCTTTTTTGTTACTTTTCCAAGAAAGTTGTATTGGCATTATATTTCGTTATTGTTTCATTACAAATTTAATAATTCATCGCTAAAATCATTAGATCAGTGCTAAACTAGTAAGAAAATAGTAGCATGTTCTAAGACATACAAATTGACAACAAGAACATTCAAATCGGCCAACTACACACATTTCTTCGGAAGAAATCAACTTTGGGAGGCCGATTCTGCGGCCATATTGAAAAATGACAAAATCAAAGGGCTATAAAATGAGGAAAATCGACTCCAGAAGGCTTGAAAACATAGGGATAGACACAAAGATCATTCAAATCGGCCAACTACACACATTTCCATGAAGTTTTGGCGATTTTGGCGGCCATCTTGAAAAACGAGCAGATTTTCAGATGGCCCATCGGGCAGATTTGATCAGAAACCTCTGGAGAACAACCGAGCCAAATTTCATGCTTGTATCAAAATTTGCACGATTTTTTCTGTTATCCGCTCCACTATAAGGAAAGCAGGGCCGCTGAAAGGCCACGCAGGGGGCCACATAGAGGAAGGGGAGGGGGACAGAGGGAGAGGGGTGACAGACTAGGAAGGAAAATGTCCACAGTGTGGGGGGTGGGGTTGAGACTGAGGACGGCTAGCTGACCGTCAAGGAGATGTGCGTATCTTGTACAGATGTGCCCTTGTCTGTGTGTATGATAAGGAAGGCCACAGCATGTAAAAACAAATTCTAGTTCATGCAGTTATTTTTTGGACACAGCAATGATGTGGGGAGCCATAACTCAGCTGACTGAGATATGAAGCCTCTTGGCCTGAGTATTGGCCAATGCCTCTGAGCCACTTGGCTGACCAGTGGAGAGTCTGTGACGTCACCACTACTAGAACCATGCCAGGACAAATAGATCTGCACCAGCATTGAGGGGCAGCTGTACGACCCACGCAACCAAGCAGCAAGAAGCATGCGTGTGTGTTTTCACTGCCTCTCACACACACAATGCACAGCCCCCCTGCCTCCTGCGAGAGCTGCCTCTCACACACACACAATGCACAGCCCCCCTGCCTCCTGTGAGAGCGTTCCATAAAACAGTTTAGAAACGCATCTGCAGAGGTCGATTACATGTGTTTAGCCCAGATAATGATATCTGGATATCTCATGAGCACTATAATTACAGACAGCACCTGTGCTGTGCTATTGCCCACCTGCAGTCATTACCAAGCAGCAATTTAACCATCATTATATCAACAAAGGAAAAAGGAAACATGCAGTCAGCTAACAGTACAACTCAATTACTTTACCCTTCAAAATGATGCTGCATTTTCAATGAGAAGGGGAAAACCTGGTCTAAGTTGGATTCCTGGAATGACCAGCAGCCAGTAGCCAGTGCATGAAAACAATGCCTCACCTCGGGACGTATCAGTGTTTCAATCTGGCCAGCTGGGTTAAAGTTGAGCAATACAGGTGACATGGAGGACGGCAGGGTCAGGGCTATCGTTCAGGCTGATTGATGAGCATGCTTGTTTTCACTGAGCCCAAGTATAGGCGAGAGGTGGAAAGGGAAGCCATGTTTGCGTTCTGAGGACAGAGGTGAGGGGTCAGCCAGAGCTTTGGAGCTTAGCTTATTAAACCGTTACCTCGCCAAAAAATCAAACGCCTTGAAAAAGACAGTCATCTATGTCAGTCACTGGAATAGCTGCCCCCCCTTCACATACGTCAATCAAATAAGTCCTCTTTCAAATCCCATTTAAGAACGCATTACCTAAGCAGTTGATCAATAGTCCAGATCACAATTTTATGTAGCCTACATAGTGTAATTCTCCACTCATTGGTATAGTACAATTCTGTGACTAATTAGTCTTTACTTATTTGCTACTCAATTAAAATAACACAACTCAAAGTGCAATGTGTTAAATATATTACACATATATGATGTTTTATGTATCTGATGAATAACATGTAAACGTTACACAAACGTGATGCTTATGATGTACTGTATTTTGGACCCCAGGAAGACTGGTGCCACAGGCATCAGCTAATGGGGATCTTTTTTAAATAAATACATAAATAAATAAATTTGCTAGAGAGTGCTAGAGCAGTGGTTCTCAAACCTTTTCACGTCAAGGACCCCTAAACTGACACAAATTAGACCATAGACCCCCATTTGATAAGACTTTTGCTTTGAGATGTTTTATTGCAGAATATGAAACCCATGACCATGCATTCTGTCATTGTGTTACTTATGGATGGAATTATAGTGAAATGAAATGATTCCCCTTTTTGCTGGGGACTCTTGGGGCCCCATTTTGAGAACCACTGTGCTAGAGAGACGAGGGCCCAGAGTGGGAGGCTCAAATGTGAATCCTCACAGCGGTGGATACACGCTAAGAAACACACGTACCTTCAGACTGGCCTGTGTGTTTCTCCTCTCCACAGTCACTCTGATGAGAAAGGGGGAAGTAGCGAACCCTCTTAAGATCAATGAATGTGGTGGAAAAAGGAGTGGCCCGGGGCAACCAATAGGGACCGGGTCACAGGGAGCTGGGGGAGAGATAACGTAAACAAGGAAACCACCTGATGTGAGCAGGGTCAGATAAACGCACAGCCCTCCACACAGGCAGGTGCTTCCTGAGGCCTGCTCTCTCAATCAGTCGAGCCTCACTGCCCCCCCCCCCCCCCCCTCTCTCTCTCTCTCTCCTCTCGCTTTCCTCAGTCCGTTTCTCAGTTTCCCCCCGATCTGTCACAAAGAGATTTCCTAAAAGTATACTTGATAGATAGCGTGATGGCATGGGTTTATACTTGATAGATAGTGTGATGGCATGTGGGTTTGAGGTGGAGCCACGTTCACTGCCCAAGCTAAAACATTATGGGACAGTAAAAGGCATTGAAATCCACTCATGTGATGACCATGGTATACGAGCAGTAAAGATAAGAGCAGCTCGGTGCTTGCCACTTGGATAGCTAACAATGCTTACTGGCAAACATGTTTTGCTGTGGTCTGTGCTTGCAGATATAGAGAAGCTTTACCTTTATAGGAGTGTCAGGTGAATACTGGAGATGGCAGAGACATGATAAAAAATCTGCACAGACTGATACCTCTTCATCTCTCTTTCTCCTCTTCTCTCTCTGTCTCTCCCTCCCTTTCTCCTCCTCTCTTTCTTGGTCTCTCTCTGCTGGCTAGTCTGGGATTGTTTTGTGCTGTCCAATGAGGAAGGAAGTCGGTGTGAGAAAGTGCCTGTTTTTTTGGGACCAACAGGAATTGGCCTCATCACAAGCGGTTCCTTTTTTTGCTGCTGGAACAATGCAGTGGCGTCACACCCCTCGACTGGACCTCGGCATTTCACATGGAAAAATGTTCCAGAATTCCGCTCCCAGGCTCGGGGTGAGGGTGAGAGGGCGGGGGGTGGAGGGCGGAGGCCGGGCGACGGCTGTTAGCGGAGCGGGTGACATGAATTGACCAATGGACAGTTGTCACTGCCACAACCACTCAGCTATGGAAAGCCAAGTTGCACCAATTCGAGTTGGTGTGCAAAATGTATAAAAGGACATTAAATGCTTACAATTATAAGCACAACGGTTTGACCCAAAAGAAAGTATAGGATAGTATAGTCTAGTCATAGTATAGTCTAGTCATTGTTGAAGTCCTGCTTGAATAAAATGAACATTGTGATCATGCACCAACTATATATAATAAATACAAACTCGAGTTTTACAAGCGTTTTGCTACTGATGACGGTGGTCAATGGTGTCCCCATGAAGGCATCTGACCACACAGATGAAAGGCTCAATGAGCAGTCCTGTGTGACGGGTCAGCTCAACGCTCGTCTGAGATGACATAAGCTTCTCATAGCAGAGTGTTTGTAATGACCGTGAGAGGGTACACACTGCTGCTCTCTCAGAGCCTTATCAGCCCCAACATATCATACAGAGTTTGGTCTGTGAGCGTGCAGCTCGGCTGGCTGGGGTTCAGCGCTGCATTGAGGCGATGCACCCAAGTGCACCTATAGGTTACAACCAGGGGCGTCGCTAGACCCTGGCTTCCGGGGCTAGAGCCCCGGATGTTTTTTTCCTAGCCCCGGATGTTTTTTTCCTTTTTTTCTTTTTCCAATAAACAAAGTCTGGCATTAATAATCAGTACATTATACAAAAAAATCAGACTAAACATTTACAAAATTGGAACAGACAATCAAATAAACAACAAAATAAAATAAATAAAGTAAAATCATTAAGTCAGAGTTCTAAACAGTTTTATAAAAAAAACAAACAGAAAATATCAGTAGGCTATGCAGGACCAAATTATCAGTTACTATTGTCATAGTGTGTCATTACATAATGTTTCTGCTTCACTCCTCACCACCTCCTCTCCACACGAGCTCATCATCTCACTATGAAATTATTCAAACAAATGACATGCGCCAACATGCACAGCATCACAGTAGCTACAACTATGAAATTATCTTATGTTATTTAGTTGTTTAGTTGTGAAGATATTTTCTGAGATAAATGGGCCTTGATGCTCAAGGCCCATTTATCTCAGAAAATATCTTCACACAGAATATTATTAACCATACAACCTACAACGCTAGCATCAGCATGAAGCCACAGCCATCCACTCCAATGTCTATAGAAGCTAACGTTAGCATGACTGTCACAATAACAATGCCTTCACTTCACAGTTACATTAAACAAAACCACACATCACTGCTTCATTAAACCATTACAACAAACAATACGTTGTTCCCAATTCCAGCTAGGCGCTTTTGATTAGATAGAACCGTAGGTTGAAGAGCGACATGTGTTTTGCGACCGGCCGGTGAGCACACCTTACGTCAAGTAGCGTAGATATAACATCACTACGTCCGCTCTAAGTTTCAAAATAAAAGTACCATATGATACAAAAACGGCACCATCAGAATTTAGGTTTACAGGAAGCGTGTACCTTAATAAAATACCTTCACAGGAGTTACTGGGGGGGTTCGTACCATTGAGATATAATACTTAATAAAATAAAATATGTAAATTTGCTAAGTGGACTCCCGCCAGAACCCTATCAAGGACCTCTGGTGGTCCCTGGACCTCGAGACCCACTAATCTTGTTCTTCTGCATCCATCTCAAATGACTCACAACATGGGTATTTACGGATTGGAAAAACCAATCCCGTCGGGGGACCTGGCTAAAGCCCCCAATGTCTTCAGGACCTAGAAACGCCCCTGGTTACAACAATGATAGTCTGATACCACATGGGTTCCATTAGTCATACAGGTAGGGAGAGATCAACAGGGATGTACAGTAGTAGAGATGTACTGTAGTACCTTATTCAGAGCTCTCAATTTACAGAATAGGCTAACATAGATGTAAATGCATTGCACTCCATGCTAAGTTGGCCCATACTGATGCATGCAGGTTATATAAAGATATATCTGAAGGGAGAAAAAGGTATAAATGAATGTCAGTCAGTTCCATTAGCAGAATATCCTTACCTTTTGAATACAATAACTATAAAGCAAAGTCTAGTTTCTCTCTCTCTCTCTCTCTCTCTCTCTCTCTCTCTCTCTCTCTGTCTAGCATCACCATACCTTGCCACGATAATGACATCCATTTTTGCGATATATCAACTACTGCAATGTAGTATTGCAATATATCACAATTTTCTATTTCCTTCAATTGACTATGATTAAAAAATTTAATCATACAACTGTTGGACTGTCAAAATCAAATTATGCATGTGAGTAAAAAGTCATGAATCTCTTTCAATGACCATTTTCATCAGTTGCTTTGCCGGTATTGATGTTTTCATGTATTGCCTTTCAAATCACCATAATGCTAATATATAATATGATGAGGGTTGCATCATGGCATTATATTGCATTATTTTTCCTCAACGTCAACAGTATAGCACTGTTTCTCCTGGGCGAGATAAGCAAATGACTGCTGGATAGGGGTTAAATGTGCTACGTCTGCACTTATTCTATCTGTGTCATTCATCACCCCAGTTAATAAATCACCACGGGATGTATGAGAACGCCAGCTCTGCACAGGAAGATGAATTAGCATGGTGCAATTTACATAACTATTCATCTCAATCCATTACAAGTTCTCCAGCTTTGAAAGAAAACATCAGAATATGTCTACATCTAGGAGTTATAAAAAAAAACATGCAGTACAAGCCATCCTTATGTCACTAATCCATCGGACAGGAATGAGGTATCACACTTCTCACACATTCATATTCCTCGGTTTTCCCTCATAAGGAAGAAATCAGTTACTTAGCGTGTGAGCATTGCATGGAGGGATGTATTTTAAAAAGGATGAAATATTAAAAGCATGAGTATGGGCTGGAGAACGTGAAGCCCTTGAGAGCAGTCGGGGACATCGACGGACAGAGACATGAAAATTGCCTATGAGAGCCAAGTCAGAAGAGTGAGGACTGGGGCGATGGGGTCATGCTGGAATAACACTCCAGCCATTACCACTGGCAGATAGGCAGCTCCTCCTGCAGAAAGTAGGCCACATCACTCCTGCAGTCTGCCAGTGAGGCCCTGTGAGAAACATCAGCCCCTTCAAACCATCTCATCAGAGGAGATCCAACCTCAATGAGCCTTCACTAAAGCAGGCTGCAGCCGCTCTCCTCAGCACCAGTGTCCCACTGAGAGAATGAATCACATAACACCCAGTCAGCCCCTGTTGTCTCAGCGTGACGCTGAGTAAGCATGGATGCAAGGCCTGAATGATGTCAAACATGGCGCCAAGCCCAGTCATTGGCCACAGGGACGCAAATTGGCCATGAAGACACATCCATCTTCCCTCTGCACTGTACACTTCTGTTAATGTCGTCAGCCAGCATTGAAGTTGACTTGGATGACAATCGCTCTACACAAAGGGACGTGCATCTGTTGTTTGCTCTGCAGAGTAGAGATGGGTTTGTGTGTATGTACACAGCAAGCAGTTTATATGAGGTCAACTGCAGTTCAGCGAAATAAATGGAATCCAAACAAAAGGTCGCATTTCACTGTGATGGACGCTGAAAGCGTTTAAGTGATTTTTGATGACCCTTGGTAGGACACTGAAGAGTCCTTGCTTAGCTACAACACAACAGAGTCAGAGTTAGTTTCTGTGTTCTTGTGAGTCTTCACACTGCTTGAGCCCTCACCTACAAATACACACATTCCCCATCCACTACACTGCACATACACTCCCATAGACATCCACTACACTGCACATACACTCCCATCACTACACTGCACATACACTCCCATAGAGATCCACTACACTGCACATACACTCCCATAGACAAGGACACAAAGCATAACACCTTCCCAAGAACCGCTGTTCACGAATCGGAAGCAAATGTAGGAAACCAGCCGAGCATAGACAAAATGGGAAAAGGACAAAATAGGAATTTCAAATCGTCAAAGGAAAAAACAACGGACCCTCCTAAAATACCTCCTGGTCCGTCCATATAAATAAACAATAATATGACCGGTGGACCGTGGAGGTCATGTGCCCCTGGTCAGGAAGTGGAGGAAGAACAGCAGATAAGAGATCATTAAGTCTCTGTATAATTAAAGCAGGATCACAGGTCTTTATCGTACCAGATCACACCATCTAACAGCGTGGCATGCCAAGGTGAAATGACCAGATCCTAATCACTCTGATGGTGTTCAGCCATTATGGTGAACTTCCCCTACGGTGACATCAGGTCAGAGTCCATTACAACTTTGAAGACTAATATTGGCTATTACTGTAATGAAAATCCCCCCTGCGTCTGATAGAAAATGCAGACAAACTGCCTGTGTTTTTGTGGAGTATACTGTATATAACTTGCATCTGTGCTTCCAAACCACCAGTAGCCAAGGGAATGCACCTGTTCCCTTCTCATAGTAACAATAATGGGTAGAAAGCCTATTGGCTTTATTGTGTTTTTAACCTCGATGATTTTTAATTGTATGTATTCTTGTTCTGCAGATGTATGCATATCTTTTTATAATTGTCAAATAAATCCAATCCAATCCATTTATGCCCGATGGGGCCATTGTCTCGGGACGGTCGGGCTGGGCCGGGTCTGGTGCGATTTGAACAGCCCTCTTCACACCAACACACTCCTCCTGCTCCTCCATTTCTCTCTTTCCTGCCGTGGGCTTTTGTCTGATGATGCTTTGACTCTCGTAAGGAAGGATTTCCTCAAGGCTACTTCCGTGCACACAATTAGCCTCGCACTTGTAATCATTCAAATATTCGCTTGGGGGAGAAAACTTTTGGCTTTCATGTGATGTGCATGTCCTTCACGTATTCCTTTTCTATTCATGTGCAGAAAATATAAATATATATCAATAAAAAAAAACAGGAACAGGAAGACATATAGACACTATTAGAAATATATCCTTATAGCTGAGCAGGACGTGACATCATTAGGCAAGAATGACAGATGTGGTAGCTATCCGGTCCCTGCTGATGCTCCATGTGTCCAAGATGCGGCTGGTCTGTTACGATCAATAGCCTGTATTCAAGGGACGGTTGGCCCTGCTGGCCGGTAGGAGGGAAGTGTGTGCTGCTGTTCCTGTATAGGACGTCCCAATGGATGGATCACTTTTTTCAAACCTGGGGGTGGTAGTACGGGGGGGGGGGGGGGGGGGGGTGGCTTCTGGCACACAGGCAGCTGTCGCACACACACACACACACACACACACACACACACACACACACACACACACGCCCCAGGTCATTCAGAAGCTTTGAAAAGTTTGTTGTTGAACCTCAAATTACAGTACGGGCATAATGGAGCAGGCCTCTCAGCACGTGTCCAACGAGCCACCACCCTCTCAAAGCCCGCATCTTTACACATACATGCATCACCAACGAGCCACCACCCTCTCAAAGCCCGCATCTTTACACATACATGCATCACCAACGAGCCACCACCCTCTCAAAGCCCGCATCTTTACACATACATGCATCACCAACGAGCCACCACCCTCTCAAAGCCCGCATCTTTACACATACATGCATCACCAACGAGCCACCGCCCTCTCAAGAGCCCGCATCTTTACACATAGAGACACTGCGTAACGCGTCATCATTCAGAAACCACGCCCAAGACAGGGGAAAACAGAAAGCCCCCCTCCAATCCTGGCGTTCTCCTATGTCACGTGCATGGTTGCGTGTTGCACAGAAAGATTGTATATACGGAAGATGAACACTCCAACTTACTTCCTTGACAGCTAGATCCACATTTTTCTTCTCGCCAATTCTCAATGGCTTCCTTGTTTTGCTCAGGAGTACAAAAAAACTTTAACTGGCGATTTTTTACATTTGTTGTGTGCGCAGCCCACCACACAACAGCTTTTAGCTATGTTTAATTCAAGGAAAATGACGCTGGTGTGTGGAAATGAACGGAGCCTTTCCCCCATGATGGGCGTGGCCTATTTCATGCACTGTCTCTATACACGCATCACCAACGAGCCACTGCCCTCTCAAGAGCCCGCATCTTTACACATACACGCATCACCAACGAGCCACCGCCCTCTCAAGAGCCCGCATCTTTACACATACACGCATCACTAAACGAGCCACCGCCCTCTCAAGAGCCCGCATCTTTACACATACTGTACACGCATCACCAACGAGCCACTGCCCTCTCAAGAGCCCGCATCTTTACACATACACGCATCACCAACGAGCCACCGCCCTCTCAAGAGCCCGCATCTTTACACATACACGCATCACCAACGAGCCACCGCCCTCTCAAGAGCCCGCATCTTTACACATACACGCATCACCAACGAGCCACCGCCCTCTCAAGAGCCCGCATCTTTACACATACACGCATCACCAACGAGCCACCGCCCTCTCAAGAGCCCGCATCTTTACACATACACGCATCACTAAACGAGCCACCGCCCTCTCAAGAGCCCGCATCTTTACACATACTGTACACGCATCACCAACGAGCCACCGCCCTCTCAAGAGCCCGCATCTTTACACATACACGCATCACCAACGAGCCACCGCCCTCTCAAGAGCCCGCATCTTTACACATACACGCATCACCAACGAGCCACCGCCCTCTCAAGAGCCCGCATCTTTACACATACACGCATCACCAACGAGCCACCGCCCTCTCAAGAGCCCGCATCTTTACACATACACGCATCACCAACGAGCCACCGCCCTCTCAAGAGCCCGCATCTTTACACATACACGCATCACTAAACGAGCCACCGCCCTCTCAAGAGCCCGCATCTTTACACATACTGTACACGCATCACCAACGAGCCACTGCCCTCTCAAGAGCCCACATCTTTACACATACTGTACACGCATCACCAACGAGCCACTGCCCTCTCAAGAGCCCGCATCTTTACACATACATGCATCACTAAACGAGCCACTGCCCTCTCAAGAGCCCGCATCTTTACACATACACGCATCACTAAACGAGCCACTGCCCTCTCAAGAGCCCGCATCTTTACACATACACGCATCACTAAACGAGCCACTGCCCTCTCAAGAGCTCGCATCTTTACAAATACACGCATCACTAAACGAGCCACTGCCCTCTCAAGAGCCCGCATCTTTACACATACACGCATCACCAACGAGCCACCGACCTCTCAAGAGCCCGCATCTTTACACATACATGCATCACTAAACGAGCCACTGCCCTCTCAAGAGCCCGCATCTTTACACATACTGTACACGCATCACCAACGAGCCACTGCCCTCTCAAGAGCCCACATCTTTACACATACTGTACACGCATCACCAACGAGCCACTGCCCTCTCAAGAGCCTGCATCTTTACACATACATGCATCACTAAACGAGCCACTGCCCTCTCAAGAGCCCGCATCTTTACACATACATGCATCACTAAACGAGCCACTGCCCTCTCAAGAGCCCGCATCTTTACACATACACGCATCACTAAACGAGCCACCGCCCTCTCAAGAGCTCGCATCTTTACACATACACGCATTACTAAACGAGCCACCGCCCTCTCAAGAGCCCGCATCTTTACACATACATGCATCACTAAACGAGCCACCGCCCTCTCAAGAGCTCGCATCTTTACACATACATGCATCACTAAACGAGCCACCGCCCTCTCAAGAGCTCACATCTTTACACATACACGCATCACTAAACGGTGTCAGTGACTCCAGAGTGTTGTCAGTTGCGTCGTAAGTGTAGTGGAGTGCTGACACGGTCGTGTTTTGTCAACAGAGCAGCAACAGGGTGGCTGGAATGTTCCAAAACAGCCTAGGGCTCCTATGAGACAGACAGGCGTAACGTCAGAGGCTCTGAATTCAGCTTAATGTCAACTGAAGGTTTGAAGGTTTATACTGACGATAAACTGGTGCCCGTAACAGTCTTGTATACACTGGATCTTTACAAGTCATTTGTCTAAAGTCTTGGAGATGTCAGTTGATCACTTTTAGCTACATATTCAACAATTTGAAAAAACTAAATCACACTAACTGATGTCATATACTGTAACAGGATTGTAGGCAAGTCACTATTACTCGAGTCACAGTTGAGTCTCGAGTCCCCAGTGTTCGAGCTGAGGGCAAGTCTGAGTCACCAAAGAAGAGTCAGTCGAGTCCCCATTACCTCTGAGTTGCTAAACATAAGTGTGAATCCGCATGTAGGTGGAACACACATGCCTGCCCTTGCACAAATGCGACATGGTTAGATGTTTCTCCTCTGAGGGTGACATGGTTAGATGTTTCTCCTCTGAGGACAACATGGTTAGATGTTTCTCCTCTGAGGGTGACATGGTTAGATGTTCCTCCTCTGAGGGTGACATGGTTAGATGTTTGTCCTCTGAGGGTGACATGGTTAGATGTTCCTCCTCTGAGGGTGACATGGTTAGATGTTTGTCCTCTGAGCACAACATGGTTAGATGTTTCTCCTCTGAGGGTGACATGGTTAGATCTTTCTCCTCTGAGGGTGACATGGTTAGATGTTTCTCCTCTGAGGGTGACATGGTTAGATGTTTGTCCTCTGAGGGTGACATGGTTAGATGTTTCTCCTCTGAGGGTGACATGGTTAGATGTTTCTCCTCTGAGGGTGACATGGTTAGATGTTCCTCCTCTGAGGGTGAAATGGTTAGATGTTTGTCCTCTGAGGGTGACATGGTTAGATGTTTGTCCTCTGAGGGTGACATGGTTAGATGTTTGTCCTCTGAGGGTGACATGGTTAGATGTTTCTCCTCTGAGAGTGACATGGTTAGATGTTTGTCCTCTGAGGGTGACATGGTTAGATGTTTGTCCTCTGAGGACAACATGGTTAGATGTTTCTCCTCTGAGGGTGACATGGTTAGATGTTTGTCCTCTGAGGGTGACATGGTTAGATGTTTCTCCTCTGAGGGTGACATGGTTAGATGTTTGTCCTCTGAGGGTGACATGGTTAGATGTTTGTCCTCTGAGGGTGACATGGTTAGATGTTCCTCCTCTGAGGGTGACATGGTTAGATGTTTGTCCTCTGAGCACAACATGGTTAGATGTTTCTCCTCTGAGGGTGACATGGTTAGAAGTTTCTCCTCTGAGAGTGACATGGTTAGATGTTTGTCCTCTGAGGGTGACATGGTTAGATGTTTGTCCTCTGAGGGTGACATGGTTAGAAGTTTCTCCTCTGAGAGTGACATGGTTAGATGTTTCTCCTCTGAGAGTGACATGGTTAGATGTTCCTCCTCTGAGAGTGACATGGTTAGATGTTCCTCCTCTGAGAGTGACATGGTTAGATGTTCCTCCTCTGAGGGTGACATGGTTAGATGTTTGTCCTCTGAGCACAACATGGTTAGATGTTTCTCCTCTGAGGGTGACATGGTTAGATCTTTCTCCTCTGAGGGTGACATGGTTAGATGTTTGTCCTCTGAGGGTGACATGGTTAGATGTTTGTCCTCTGAGGGTGACATGGTTAGATGTTTCTCCTCTGAGGGTGACATGGTTAGATGTTCCTCCTCTGAGGGTGACATGGTTAGATGTTTGTCCTCTGAGGGTGACATGGTTAGATGTTTGTCCTCTGAGGGTGACATGGTTAGATGTTTGTCCTCTGAGGGTGACATGGTTAGATGTTTCTCCTCTGAGAGTGACATGGTTAGATGTTTGTCCTCTGAGGGTGACATGGTTAGATGTTTGTCCTCTGAGGACAACATGGTTAGATGTTTCTCCTCTGAGGGTGACATGGTTAGATGTTTGTCCTCTGAGGGTGACATGGTTAGATGTTTCTCCTCTGAGGGTGACATGGTTAGATGTTTGTCCTCTGAGGGTGACATGGTTAGATGTTTGTCCTCTGAGGGTGACATGGTTAGATGTTCCTCCTCTGAGGGTGACATGGTTAGATGTTTGTCCTCTGAGCACAACATGGTTAGATGTTTCTCCTCTGAGGGTGACATGGTTAGAAGTTTCTCCTCTGAGAGTGACATGGTTAGATGTTTGTCCTCTGAGGGTGACATGGTTAGATGTTTGTCCTCTGAGGGTGACATGGTTAGAAGTTTCTCCTCTGAGAGTGACATGGTTAGATGTTTCTCCTCTGAGGGTGACATGGTTAGATGTTTCTCCTCTGAGAGTGACATGGTTAGATGTTTGTCCTCTGAGGGTGACATGGTTAGATGTTTGTCCTCTGAGGGTGACATGGTTAGAAGTTTCTCCTCTGAGAGTGACATGGTTAGATGTTTGTCCTCTGAGGGTGACATGGTTAGATGTTTCTCCTCTGAGGGTGACATGGTTAGATGTTTCTCCTCTGAGGGTGACATGGTTAGATGTTTCTCCTCTGAGGGCGACATGGTTAGATGCCTCCATCCATTGGCAGCCCACATCAAAAGCCCCATTGATTTGCTGGACAGATTGGGGCATAGAGATCAAATGCGCTGTAAAGAAGTGTTAAACTGCTGTGCATTAAACAGGGCAGCTTTCTGGTCTAAAAGGAGCCATCTGTTAGCACTGTAGCTAATTTCCTATTGGAACAGTGACCCATGACCCATGCAGGCCTGCGTGTTACAGAAAGGGGAGAGAAGCAGTCTGAGGACAGCATGATAAAATAATTAAGTAAAAATATCAATAGAATGACAATTGCGGCTATCCAGAAACACAAACACAAAACTGGTTTGTTCTCTAGCCTCCACTATTTGATACTGTCACCATTTGACAGTGTATCTGGCAGTTGACATTTCAATCAAGTTATTTGTCTAAATATAAGTTTACACTAAAGACATACTGGCATTCAGCTGAGGAAAATTTAATTGCAGAAGGTCTATGATCCTTGCTACTGGTGACGGACACAATAATCCTCGTGTTTTGGAAATAAATCAGTATCAACAGAGTATATTGGTGTGACTGTTAGGCATGCAGTATTCATTATATATATATTATTTATTTATTATATTACTATTATAATATATAGTTTGAGCAAATGAACCTGTGTTACTCATTTGTCACATCTGAAGAAAACCAAACAGCTGAAACAGTGTGTTCCTAAGTGGATTAAAATACCTGCAGTTTGTTTGAGTAAGGAGATTTCAAGCATGTTAAAATCTGTAAATTATGAACAGCTCGACAAGGCAAACTGTCCTGCGAATACAGACATTACAAATCTGTCAAGCAACAAACCAATTACATCAGGCAATTTGTCAGAAATAGCAAATGCCTATTAAGTCCAAGTCCAAAAGCACTTTCATACCTCTTCATTTCCCAATCAAAATGTTATTTTTAGGGTTTGGATGCCAGCTGAAAAGCCATAGAACAATCAGAAGTCAGCTTTACAAAACACTGTCACAAAGAAAAATGATGCCCTATAGAGGGCTGCAGATGGACTTGCGAGGGCCGGTGCCTGGTTTCCATGGCTGTGTTTATTCTAGAGCAACACAGGAGAAAAGAGCCTGTTAAGTTATTGTTTGCATTGGCCAAGAGTAAATAACCCTACATCTACGGACTAAAATGTTATATTATTTCAGGCCAGGTTTTCAATCTTAAAATACACAAAATAAATAAGGGCGCAAAAAGATTGATAAAATGGGGAAATTGTGGTGTAAATATTGAGAAAGCTGGCTAACTCCATTATCAACGAAGCGCTTCTCTCCATATCTGATGCGAAGCCGGTGTTTTCTTTCAGAAGATGTTCCGATCGGAGCGCCACTGCTTGTTTAGTACAGTCAAAAGCTTTGCACGGCACTGAAACCAGAGCCACAGTTGGGAAACCCTAACCAAGGCCCATCAATAATTAAAGCATATGGATGTTTTGACGTGTATGAGGGGAAGGCTAAAGCACCATTACTGTATATAGCGCTCTCTACAAAGGCGATTGATGACACCCTAGAGTCTCTGGCACCCATATAAACGGCAGAGATGCCTCACCAGGAGATAAGTGACTACGGTCAAGTTTGCTCCTACTGGGTGTACACTAAGCAGGACGTGAATATAGGGTTAAGTCCATTAGAGGAGGCTGCATTGATACTGCACAGGATCTGTGCGATGCAGTCAATGGTGGGAACGCCGTGGGCTTCAATGCAGCAGAGGTATGACATGTCCGGGCCTCTTACTCACACTGCTCCAGACTCAATAGTCCATTGTCTCTGCCCTAGAGTGGAACCTCAAACCAATAAGTCAGAGGTGGGGGGTTGGATATGAAGTCATCTCTGCAGGAGAGCACTGCAGCCAGACACCTTCATGTGGCCAGGGAACAGTTGCTGAATCCTGTTCCCTCAGCGCCACACTGTAAATCCTCCCAGACAAGTTGGCCTGGCGCAGAGGCGATAAAAGCCAACAATGCCTGTGCCCAGCGTGAGTCCACGTGCGATAAAAACCTATATGGCATTAACAACCCTCCATATACTGTTTTGGGTTCATTTTGCTTTCCCTCTCTCAACAATCACTTGAACTTGAATAGAGAAGAAAGTTTTTCAGCTGGCTCTGGTGGATGTTAGTTCAACAAACATTGTTGCACTACATGTAGGATGCAGTCTTGACTTTAATTCAAACAAATGGTTCTTTCAAGAGGGGATTATGAGCTATTATGTGATATGAAGTGGCTGAACAGCTGGGATGCTGGTTATGGTCTGTTTCCTATGCATAATAAATAAGTAGGCTATAAAGTAAAGAGGTTGTGCTGTCGTATAGCAACACAGCTGTATCTTCAGCACTCGGTCTGTGGCCTCGTGCCTACGACTGAATCACAGCCGTGCTGAATGCTGATATAGCCTACAGTACAACAGCTTATGTGATATTACTTAGACCCCTGAAATGCATGTTTAAAGTGTAACTAACCCCAAAAATTCTGGTCAAGATTTCCCATTTGAGACCAAATTTATAATATTCTACAATCTTTATCATTTTCAGCTGCATAACTGCCCTCTATGGGTTCAAACATGCCCTTCAAAATGCCCAAAATGTGGTTGCATCCTATGTCATGACCAACTCCCGCCTTCCCCACTCATGTGAAAAATATTTTCCTCATGTGATCATTACTGTAGTTCACACCAGAGCCATAATAGGAGAGTTGCAACATCTCCATTCACTCCAATGGACCCGTTTTTAGCACGAGCCCTTATCATGGGTAACCGCGTACTGTGGCTAATATTAGCGGCTAGTTAGTTATGTTACATGGCAGTAAAACGCCACTGAATGACCAAATCGATATCACTTTTAACCATTTCGAGTAACACTGTTTCCATACAGACCACCAGCGTTAGGGGACATTCAGACCAAAAGTGTTTTTGGAGCTGCCAGCGTCTTTCTGCAATTCATTCTCTATGTAAGGACACGCTAGACGTGCTCCTCTTTTAATGAACGCACCTGGCGTTTCAGCGCTTGTGGCGTCTGTTGTTTTTGGAGGAGCGCTGTGGGCGTTTTAAAGCTGAAAAAAGTTGAACATTAGAGGAAAAGCGCGCTGCTCGTGTTTTCCACTCCTCCTACCTTCTCTCCTCCCGAGGGATTCAGCACCTCCGCTGCTGCCAGAATTGGCAATAATCTGGCTTTCATGTTGACAGTCAACAACATCAAACAGACAGAACTAGCTGGCTACCATCCTTGTGGTCGTTGAGTTCTGATCTGTACTGCACGCGACTGCAGGGGAAAACAAACGGAGTGCAAAAAAAACGCTCTGTGCGCTGTGTTTTGTGCACAATGGAAGCGCTCTCAACATGATTTTCATAGCGTTCTGACTGAAAAAAACGCTTTTGGTGTGAATGTCCCCTTAGTTTGTTGTTTAAAATGTGGCTATAGTTATAACGTCCTCTATCTCTGATACACTGAAAATACTGGGAGGCGGGCCACAGCGTCTCTGTCGATGATTTGATTTGACAGTTCTGGGCACTGGCGTTGGCGTTGGCCAATCCTGGCGTGTTTCGCCTCCATCTCGAGTGTGTTCTGGCGCTAAGTGAGTGGCTTCTAGGACAACGAGGCTCTCTGACTCTGAGGCACGAGCCAACTACTGTACGTTAACGTGGAGCATTGGGGTAAATACAATATTCCTGAAATGCGAGTTTAACGAACCAATTACATGTCCTCTGCATTCTACATCAAATGAAGACATTACTGTTTGTTTTATTTTGTATGTTACATACTCATTGGCCAAGTTAGTTAGTTTATGGGCTAGGAATTCTGTCAGGGTGCAAGGGACTATAGGCGACCATCTTGCCTGCAGAGTTTTCAAATCAAGTCGAATACCGTTTTGCCAGAAATCTGGGGGGGTAAGTCCCCCTTTAAGCTGTATAAAATACTGGTAACACTTTAGAATACAGCCCGCAAATAAGCATGTAGTTATAGTATAACTACGTGGTACAAGGAGTGCAGTTATAGTACAACTACGGGGTACAAGGAGTGAATTCGCTTTAGAATACAGCCCGCAAATAAGCATGTAGTTATAGTATAACTACAGGGTACAAGGAGTGTAGTTATAGTATAACTACAGGGTACAAGGAGTGTAGTTATAGTATAACTACGGGGTACCCCACAACTACAGATCTTGTTACCCTCTAGTTAAAGTCTAAATTCACTCCTTCTACCCCGTAGTTATACTATAACTACACTCCTTGTAGTACAAACTTTTCACTTTCAGCAGACGAACTCGAGCAGCCTTCTCAAACTCTGCACATACAGGCCTACATCATTCTGCACAGTGAAGCTCAACTGCAGGAACAAGAAGAAAAACTTTAAATATGGTCTCTCTCTCTTTGTGTCTGTGCGTGTGCGTGTGTGTGTGTGTGTGTGTGTGTGTGTGTGTGTGTGTGTGTGTGTGCGTGTGTATGTGCATGTATAGCATGTATCGATGCATGTAAACATCATGATTAGATCTGAACAGTGTATGTAGTAGCCTATGTGTGGGTCTGCATAAGAGAGAGAGAGAGAGAGACTTTGAAATAATCAGCAAAAATCCAATCCAATTAATAATCATTTAAGGATGGACAGCATGATTGCACTGGGCTTGTACAAAATAGCGACATTTCACAAGCAGAACAAACCTTAATTAGGCTATATATTATTCAAACTATAAATCTATGAGGGGCCATTGCATTGGTTGCCTCAGTGCTTAACCTTGCTGATGGGGATGAGAGAGACCGAGGCATGTTCAATTTGCTCTACATTTTCAAATGATTTATGCGTTGGACAAAGTGTGTAAGTGTTTGGAAGGAGCGGCCATTATCATACAGCTGCGGGGTTATCAGCAGCTCCGTCCTCTGTCTAAAATAAACACGAGACAAGAGAGGCTGCGGGGTCATCCAATGGAGCGCTCAAAGACGCGCAACCAATTGATAAAGGAAAATGATATAGCCTATTCCTATAATGTTGCTATAGGAAATCACTTTTGTCTGTAGCACTCAACACCGCGTTTAATGACCACCATATCGACTTTTTGGGTAGATTTGATCTAGGTATTGGTAAACATAATAATCTTCCTTTTCAACCTTAAAAAATGTTGAATGTTAATCATATCGAGGCAAAAACGACGGTGCAGAGGAAAGTGGGCGTGTTTTTATTGACTGGCAGTGTCTAATGACACTCCACTCCCTATGCTATATAAACTGGGAGGGACGTCAAACATCCTTCATTAAGAGTGAGTATGCGCTGATGCACCACATGTGCGCATCACTGTTGGCAGCACAAGACTCGCGTCAGCACCAAACACACACATCTGACCGGCACGATGGATGGGCAACAGAAAGACAGAAGAATGACTAATTTGTGGATATTGACGTTATTACTGGTATCTGTCTAAACTCTGGATAACCCAGGCTTTCCCCGACTTTTTCTTCTGGATACGGATTGTGGAGCTGGATCTTGTCCCTACAGGCTTTTGAAGAAGGATTATATTTATTATAAGCACTCCATTAATCACCACTTGGAATAGGAGCTTTTTGCGAGAGGACAACTTGATTTTCAAAGGATAGCACATCAACTCTAAAGAATGGCCATTTGGTTCACCTCTATCCTCGCAATCATTATAACATTACTTACTCAGGTAGGCATATTTTATTTGTTTAATTGTTTATTTATCTCATATTTCTATGCTTATTGTCTTTGCAATGCAGTACTAGCTGGACTATTATAGAAAAAACAATCATTTTGTGTGCTCACTGTACCATTTTAGGTTCTGGGATCAGGTGTGTTCGAGATAGATCTCCATCAGTTTGAGAATACTAGAGGTTTGCTGGCAAATGGACTTAGTTGCGGCAGGACTGCAGGCTGCAGGACTTTTTTCAGGGTTTGCTTGAAGAACTACCAGACGGTGGGCTCTCCCGGGAACTTTTTATTTGGCAGAGGCAGCACACCTGTCCTGGGCACCAACTCCTTCAGCATCCAGCGGGGCGGCAGGCTGCGTCTGCCGCTCAACTTCACCTGGCCGGTAAGAGCACGTGTCGCTGTCCGCACCGCCACTTTTATTTAGCCTATAGCATTTAATTAAAGAAAAGAAATGGATAACCTTTCTGACATCCAATCGGTAACCACCCATAAGGCATCAAAACCAATAAATAAATAAACAGATTTTTAGACAAGCTTTTTTTCTGCATACTGCATATTATTGAATTTATGTCATTATATTTATGTAGGCCTAAGTCACTGTCAACACTACATTGGGAGATAACAGTGATCATGATTACAGCATTCACATATTCTCTATTTGGGACCATTTCCTTAGATTTTTTTTTTTACTTTGTACACTTTCAGTTCAACCCTCCCCCCTCCCTTCCCTTATTTTTTTATATTTCCTGGCAATAGTCAGCCATGTCAAGCGTGCAATTTCTAAATGGTCTTCTCTGTGTTGAAGTTTTCCCCTATTTGTCCCCACAGGGTGCTTTCTCATTAGTTATTGAAGCCTGGCATTGCCCTGCATCTGATCTACCTGGAGGTGAGGAGCTGCGCACTGCCTGTCCGCCGCTAGAGGGAGACATGTCGTGTAGCCTATGACTTAGGGCTACTATTACCCATGACACAATTCATTAATAACAGTAACATCCACTTATTAATTGATACATGTTAGCAAATTGCATTTGGCATTTTTCAGCATTAGGGAATTGTGTTTGTTTAGTGCGCTGTGAGGCACAGGACATTTTATACAATCACATCTCTCCAACACAATTGCACTTCCCTTGGTTTATTTTTGGCGTGGGAAAGTGTAGGCCTAGAGGCTGAAGTGACAATATGAAAACCTTGCCAAAAAATCCTATGACCGCCTTTTCCTGTATTTTACACCTTTTTTGTTAGGTCCTTCATAATAGGGGAATAATGGCTACATGTGTTGCTGACTAAAAGGAAAAGGAAATTTCAGTATTACTGTACGCCTATTGTTATGTGAAATTCACTGAAAGAATAGTTGTTAGACTGTCAAAACACAATTAGCCTACATGCACTACATCATATAGGCTGTGGTCACCGGATAGTAGCCTATAGGCTATTTACAAAATATGTCTGCTTTACTGTAGGCCTAATGCGCATGTTCTGTTCTTCACAGATACCACCAACCCTGAATTCTTGATTAGTTATTTTGCCATCCAAAGACAGTTGGGAATAGGGGATGAGTGGTCCCAGGATCTGCAGACTGGGATGCAGACGGAGCTAAGGTACTCATACCGCTTCATCTGCAATGAAAATTACTACGGGGACACTTGTTCCAAAATATGCGCTCCAAGAGACGACCATTTTGGCCACTACACCTGCAAGCCAGACGGGCAAATAGCTTGTCTCCCAGGATGGAAGGGAGAATACTGCCAAGAACGTAAGCAATCAGAGTAAAGACACCATATGGGCATTTCTTTGTTTCTGATAAAGGTCACAAGTTAGATTTCAGGCCAGGGTTTGCTGTATTATTGTCTACGGTGGTGCTCAGATGTCATAGTTGCTAATCGTCAAGGATGCAATGATTTAAGCATGAGTGAACTTAAGAAGTAAGATAAGAGGCCCTCCAGTGACAGCTAAGATGCATTAGTCCCTTGTGGAGGGATCACCACGTAAGCCTATTGTATAAAACATAGCTAAGAACACTAATGTATTGTAGGTTATTGGTAACACTTTTAATAAGAGTACATTAATTAATGTTAGTTCATGTTTAATATCGCTTAATAAGCATTAACTAACCATTAGTTAATGCTTATTAAGGGCCAACCATTAACTAACCCCAAACCAAACCGTAAACTATTAAATAACTATAAATTAATAGCCTACAATATGTTAACATGAACACCATTAGTAAATGGTTACTACACACATTAGTTAACTGTTAATTAAGGCTTAGTTAATTGTTAATTATTATGAAGCATGAACTAACCCCTAATTAATGTACCCTTAGTGTACTGTAGCCTGGGTAAACCCAGCCCCCAGTGACCTGCTCTCAGACAGACCCTGCTCACTAGTCACAAGGTCTCAGAGCAGGTCACGTGGCGGCTGGGTTTACCCAGGCTACCCTTAGTGTAAAGTGTTATTCCTAATCAGTGATAACTAGTCTAACAATAATGTCATTCCTCAGAGGGCAATATAGTTTTTGAGCCAATCACAACAGAGGAACTATTTGCCAGAACTATCCACACACACACACACACACACACACACACACACACACACACACACACACACACACACACACACACACACACACACTGAACATTTAAACAGAGGTAGGCCTAGGCCTACTTGCCGTAGGCTACTTGGTGCACTTTCCCTCTGGGGCGCATGCGGGTTGGCTAATCCAGGGCGGTGGTTGCCCAGCAGCACGCGCTGGGGGTTAATCGCGGCATTATCGTCCGCCACGCGCCACTCAAATTGCAGGCTCTATTGTTGAACCACTAGGGCGGCAGCTGCACGCGGGCCTCGAACTGCCCACCCATAACAATGGGGCAGCTGTCCCGCTTTCTGAGAACAAGCATCTGCTCCACACTAACCAGCCCTAACACAAGTCTTATAACCATGCAAAATCAATGTCACATACAGCGCAGCACATTATGGTTTCTCATTGAAATGGCCAGGTAGCAGCAGGTTTTATTACGAGAAGAAAAGCATTTAAGGTGATGAATGCCATATTAGGAGCTTATTAGGTGTTGAGCTTTAAGTCTTTAAATTGTCTCTCTCTCCTTTTCTTTTTTCCTTTTCTTTTGAAACACAGCAATCTGTCTTGAGGGGTGCAGTGAAAGGAATGGAAATTGCACATTACCTGGAGAGTGCAAGTGAGTAGCTATTCACAGACTCTTTGGCTGTGTGCTTACATTCATACAAATCTCTCAATTTTCAATCCAATTCATTGGTGCGTCATTGTCAGTGATTCTAGGGCCTACATTCCCAGAGCAGAAATTGACCAAAGAAAATGCATTCGCTACAGCAGGGGAGCTCAACCTTTTGTCATTCAAGGCCCAGCCCACTTCTGATTGTTAAAACATTTCCGACGACCACCTTCACAAATAAATGATAGGCTATCATTCTGATATCTTGATGTGAGAGGTCCTGCGTGGCCCACTAGATGGTGCTCTGAGGCCCGCCCACCAGTGGGTCTGTGCTAGAACAATAACACAGAACAGCTTAACTACCAAGAATGTTATTCTTCATTTAGTAGGCTAGATATACTAAGATATACTACGAAGTATTCTAAGTAGGCCTACATGTATTCTACAGTGAGTCTGAATTTCAGTGTTAGTGTAATAACAGTGTAATGTTTGTGTATGAGCCCACAGTGATTGTGTTCTGTTTGTGTGTGAGACAGATGCAGAGAGGGCTGGCAGGGCCTCTTTTGTGATGTGTGTAAACGCCACCCGTCCTGTAAACATGGCACCTGCGACGAGCCATGGCAGTGCACCTGCAACGAGGGCTGGGGAGGCCTGTTCTGTGACCAAGGTCAGTCCCTCCTCCCTACCTCTCACCTGCTTTCTTTTTCGGGGGGGGGGGGGGGGGGGGGGGGGCAAAAAGAAAATTAATTGAATTGTGGTTAGGCGTCATTGGCTATGGTATGATTCGTCAACAAAACAGTGCTGCCTCCGGCTAACATGACAACGCCAACAAACAGGTGTTATCCACAGCTTCAGTAGAATCTAAAGTTAAAAGCAATTTTTGGAGATGCTCTGCTTCTAATCTTTCCACACATTTGTTTGCAGATCTGAACTACTGTACCCACCACAGACCCTGTGCCAACGGGGCCACGTGCATGAACACGGGCCAGGGCAGCTACACTTGCACCTGCTTGCCAGGCTTCACCGGGGTCAACTGCGACTCTGAGGTCACAGAGTGTGACAGCCAACCCTGTCGGAACGGAGGCCGCTGCCTGGTGAGTCCGGAAGTCTCTCTCTCTCCTTTCCCACAACACAGGCTTTTAGTCTCTCTCTCTCTCTCCTTTCCCACAACACAGGCTTTTAGTCTCTCTCTCTCTCCTTTCCCACAACACAGGCTTTTCCTGTTTTTGTTTTCGCCTCAGTCTATCTGCTCGTCCAGGAGGATGCTACCGATTGTTGAGTTGCTGGATGACCCAGTTCACAGACTCTACTGTAAATAGAATTCACACTGAGGATGAAGGTGGTGCTTGGGGGGAAGGGGGGGCATTATGAATGTGGTGCCATAAGCAAATCTGACACGGAGCTTGTAGTTTATATGTCTTTGGAAAAAATTAGGCTAATGCGGAAGTGCCAAAAACGGCAGTTCCTCGAATGGCCACTAGAGGCTGGCTGCAAAAAGCCAGTCATTCCCCATAGACCTCCATGTTAAAATGCCCAACTTTACAGCCTGGTTCAAAAAACAGCTTTAGTCTCTATAGCTAATTTTCCCATTCATGACAACTGTACAGAGTTGAATTTTTATATAACTCACCCATTTATACAGTCTATGGCTGCAAAAATAATTGGAAAATTACCCTATTTCTCACTTGATTTATTAACTCAGTCAACACTTTCCTAATGAGTTTATTTATGGTCTCAATCACTAGTTTCAAGTCTTCTTCAATACAGCATGATGTTCATTTAGTAAATTATGATTCAATTGATAGTGAAATAGACAATAAAAAATACAAGGTTTTGGGGCATGATTGACAGGTCACCTGTGCAGTGATCACGTAGCTCGCTGATCATGGACCACTGCGGCTCTGTTTGACTAAAATAAATAAAACAAGATGGCGACGGTCTAAATACCAAAGTCGAGGATGCAAAACGAGAGTCCACAAACCAATGGGTGACGTCACGGTGACTACGTCCATATTTTTAAGCGGTACAGTTGCTTCTATAAGTGACTATATGTGTGTTAAACACGAGATGTGTGCACCGAGTTGTGTGAGCCATGACGCACGCACATGTCCGACCTGTCAGACCTGCACCACTTACTTTTTACACCTGGGTGTGATTTTTATACAATCTATGGTATTTTCCTGCAGGACACTGAGAGCGGCTATAGGTGCATGTGCCCACGGGGGTTTGAAGGGACGCACTGTGAGCACAGGATGCTGACCTGTGCAGATACACCCTGCTTCCACAAGGGGAAGTGCAGAGAGACGGATGATGGACGTAGCTACATGTGCGAGTGTCCAGCGGGCTACACTGGACTTAACTGCGAGAAGAAAGTGGATAGATGTACCTCACTGCAATGCACCAATGGTAATACATCAAAAATAATCTATTCTTTCTGTACATCTCTAAATTAAATAATATTGTGCGTGATTACAGATTGAGGGACAACGCTACTTTGTTTTGCACAGGTGGGCACTGTGTGATCCACGGTAACCTCCGACTCTGCAGCTGCCGCTCGGGCTTTGCGGGGCTGCGCTGCGAGATCAACATCAATGAGTGTGCCACCAACCCCTGCGCCAACGGCTCCACCTGCATTGACCGCATCAACGACTACACCTGCACCTGCTTGCCGGGCTCCATGGGCCGCAACTGTGACAGGCCCACAGACCGCTGTGCCTCTCAGCCCTGCCTGAACGGAGGGACCTGCATCGCCGGAGCCAAAGGCCGGCCGACCTGTGTCTGCCCCGCCCAATACAGTGGCCCCCAGTGCCAGTCCTACCACGTGCCTTCAGCCATTACCCCCAGCCCCAACATAGGCTGGGTGTCCAGTGACAGGCTGAGCTGGGCGGCCATCATCCTGGGCGCAGGCCTGGTGGCTCTTCTGGTGCTGCTCTGCATGGTGGCGGTGGTCGTACGCCACGTCAAGAAGCAGAGGAACAGGGAGCAGGACTCGGAGACCATGAACAACCTCTCCAAGGCCGACTTTCAGAAGGAGAACCTCATCTCCACTCTGGAGCTCAAGAACAACAATAAAAAGATAGATTTGGAGGTGGACTGTCCCAGGGAAAGGTCCAACCACAAACAGATCAACCACTACAAAACCTCCAAGGGGTACAAGGGTGAACTGTCCCTTTTGGGCAAAGATGAAAACTGTGAAAAGACAATAGAAGACAAAATGCCATTGAGTAGAATGTACAGGTGAGTGCACATAAAATGATTGTAATGAACAGCTGTAGTAAGGTGTGGCATTTAGGCTATATCATGTAAGATCTACAGAAAGTATTTGGTCAATCATCTCATCATTCAGTACAGCAAAGATTGGAACATCAACTCCTCAATGTTGGTGTAAGATAACGTTGGTGCTGTGCTTAATAACTGACACAAAGTCTCTTTACTTCACAGTGAAACGCCGGAGTGTAGAATCTCAACGATATGTTCTTCCAGAGATTCAGTGTACCAGTCTGTGTTTGTAATAGCAGAGGAGAAAAATGAATGCGTCATAGCAACTGAGGTAAGATTTTTTTCATATTTAAAGGATAATTTAGTTGTTTTTTCCAACCTGGACCCTATTTTTATTTTATTTTATGTACAGTATAACTAAGTAATGTGAACAGAAATCTTTTAAATTGATGCTGTATTGACCAAGATCGCTTCAGTTGGCAGCCGCTTCCCACATGCCCCTACTGCACTAAACGAGTTTCCATACATACTTTTCATGACTTGAAAATATGTCTTTTACATGGTTTTTAGCTGAAATCTGCACTGTAGCCGGGTGGTGCAGCACCCCACATTATTACTTCCAGCCCCTGGCTACAGTGCAGTTTCTTCTCAATTCAACTTGGCATCTCAGGCTTGTGGAGACTTGGATTATGCCAGGTGAGCAGTATTTTCCACGTTTTTGCTCATCACCCTGTTCACATTCAGCAGACAGGTCTACTTCCCTGACACGGCCGTTCTCCATTTCTCCAAACTGGGACTACATTCTATCGCATGTAGTAAACTGAATGTCAGCAAGTACCTCATACAGTACAACCCCACATCACAATCACAACTATCCCATTGGAATAATCTGATCCTGTCAGTGGTGAAAACAAGCTTGTTTAGTGCACTAGGGGCATGTGGGAAAAGCGGGTGCCAACTGACACGATCTTGGTCAATACTGCACCAATTTCAAATATTTCTGTTCACGTAGTTATACATACAAAAATAAATAAAATAGGGTCCAGGTTGAAAAATACAGAAATTCTGTTTTTTTTTGTTTTTTTTCTGATTCCCCCCCATTTTCTCCACAATTGTACTTAGCCAATTCCCCCTGCTGCCCCGGTCACTGCCTCACCCCCTCTGCCGATCTGGGGAGAGCCGTAGACACACATATGCTTCCTCCGATACATGTGCAGTTGCCAGCCGCATCTTTCCACCCGACAGCGGGGAGCTTAACCGGCAGGACATAGCACGTGGGAGGATCACGCTATTCCCACCAGTTCCCTTCCACCCCGAACAGGCTAGACCAGAGGAGGCGCAAGTGGACACATACCCTCATTCCGGCTTCCCACCCATCGTGCCTGTGCCGACCAACCCGGAGGTAGCACGGGGCGCGAACCTGCAGCCCTCGTGTTGGTAGGCAGGGAATCTACCGCTACACTACCCGGATGCCCCCGAAATTCTCCTATAAACTGTTTTCCCATTTCTTCTGAGCATGACCCTGCTTATATCATCAATTGATCAGCAACAGACAATTTCTTTTGACTTTAAATTGCGAGCTGCTGAGATTGACACTGACTTGTTCTCTCTCTTCTCTCTCTCAGGTATAATAAATGGAAGATATTAGTCATTCTATACATCGGATGTCTTCTGGACTGTTTACAAGTGTAGAGAGACTGGGATTTATTTAAATGCAACTTGCTGCTCTTGAAAACTTGATAACTGGATGGAGCCTGTGCGCTCTTTGAATGCAATAGAACTCAAGCTACTATTTTTGTTAGAATGTAAAGACTGAAAAGACTGTTGTGGGAAATAATGAGAAAATCTGACTTACGGACGCGCCTGTGATCTTTTTGATTCAGACCCTTGTCTGGTCCGTCCAGGTTCATCCAAGGGCAGCAGGCGTACATGTTTATGCCGGCATGTCCATTAGTAGAAGAGGACTATCTTGATGTGCTCCTCTCCACCTTATTGCGATAATCAGCAATCAACAAATCAACTTACTGCCAACAAGCCTGTGGATGGAGCCAGCCATTTCCATTTTCAGTGGCCTGGCTATGCGCTATGCAAGCAAAAATGAGCATTGTGCTAAATAGAAGAGTGACAAAAAAAACTACTGAAAACGGTTCATTTTTGAAGAATATTTGAGTCAGTTTTGTAAATCGAATCCTTTTGATAAAGAATGTATGCAGCCCAGATCACAAAGCCTTATGTATGGGTTTAAGAACAACATTGTGCCCTGCCTTATCTTGATTTCTTTGCACAGCAAAATGGAGGTAACATAAAAAAAAATCAATTGATGCAATATGCTTCAGCGCCAGGGAAACTCAAGATAAGGCCTAATTTTACCTTATGCAAGATCACCCATAAATAAAGACAAAGAAATACATGACAAGTGACTATCGTACCAAGGACGCCTTCAATTGAAATTACTGAACCAATAATGTTATTTTGTAAGATTAGTCTTTCATTAGTAATTTAAGAATATGAAGCACTGATCTTGTTCTTTCTATGTTTTATAAGATTATTTTGTATATAATGTACTATATTTATATGTTAAGATTAGAAGTATGAAATGTACATTTGTTTTTAAGTTGATGGCTCAAAAAGTTGAATTTATTTTTAAAATGTTGGTGTTTCTTTCTTTCTTTTTTTAAAGAAGAAAAAGTAACAATGAATACATATCTGGTACACTGTTTGTTTGTTGCTCTTCAATGGTTGAGTGTACATGGTCAAATAGAGATCCTGGTTTGCCTAAATGTTGGAATCATCTAGAATCTTTATTTGTGTCACCTGGTGTGGAAGTGGCTTCATTGTCTAGATCATTGGTTCCCAAACTGTGGTCTGCGGACCACCAGTGGTCCGCGGGGCTCCGCTTGGTGGTCCGCCAGAGAATTGCAAAAGATAAATAAATACAGACAACAGTTTTTACATGATACACATTAACCCTGGGAGTAGCCGGATTGGGCCGATTTTCGGAAATGTTGCACTATTTGGGAAATATCACAATTTTGAACATTTTCTTTCAGCAACTGCAGCAGGCTCAGTTTTAAAGCCAGAGTGAAGTTTCTGGTATCCTGTGAAACCCTAAGGAAGACCTAAGGAATCGATTTGTACCAACCATGTCATGCTAGTTTGTCAGGAAGATAGCTAAATAACACTCCAAAGTTAGGCAAAATTTTGGCGAGGGGAAAAAAAACATTTACATACAAAGGGGTCCTGTCCTCTTTTTCACAGCCTAATGGTGGCGTGTGTGTGTGTGTGTGTGTGTGTGTGTGTGTGTGTGTGTGTCCGTTTTGAACCAGCTAGTAGCCTATTGTCATTTAGCCTTTCTGCTGCTATTGCATGGTTAAATCAGCAAATGTTTTTTTTGGGGGGGGGGGGGGGGTGTTGGTATACGCAGTGGAAGTGGTCCCTGGGAAAGTTGGTTTTGTATGTAGTGGTACTTGGATGGAAAAGTTTGGGAACCCCTGGTCTAGATAATGATTGGCCTTGTAGCATTTCTAATGATTCCATGTGTATGTCCATGACAGGCATGTGTCAATGTGATGTTAAATCAATGTGCTAGCAATCATTCAGTGGACAGTATTGTAATTGGCAGCAATGTAAGGACTTCCTCAGACAAAATATATATATTTAAAGAAATCTGTATGTGAAAATAAAGAATTCTTGTGGTCTTTTTACCCAACTACTTTATAAATGAACATGCGAATTGTCACATCAAGGCTCTGAGGAGCAAAAGACAAGCCTAGATGCATGATGCATCATACATCTTTTATCAGTCACCTCTCAGGCCTCTGCCAGTAGTATGCTTAGAGACCAAGCTTGCAAACTGAAAGGGAGGGGTTAGATAAGGTAGGCTACTTAACAAAACTAAGCAGATGCTTGTGGATGTGTCATTGATCAAATCACCATATGCCCTTTCACTGCTGGAGCATGAACAGGGCCCCCGAGCCCGGCCTCTGCCAAGTCTCTAGCTTTGAAGCTGCACACACACAACGCCCAACTGACATCACAGCAAATTACATTGTTACTCATAGCATCTCTTGCACTTCCTTCAACTTCTGCCATTTTCATTGCTGTTCCATCACCCACCCTGCACATAATGTAACCCCCTCCCCCTAGAACACATTTTTATGACTGCGCTGAACTCGTGTTTGTGTGCAATACATGGAACATAATCTATTACCCCAGGACCCATACAGGTGAATGTTCCCTTATTCTTCCCTTTTCTCTTCTTATGCATCTGCCTTAAATGAAATGCAACAGGTCGAAGACTGTAAAAGGTGCTTGCTGTTTCAAAGAGTGGAGCAATGTCTTCAACTAACACTTGGGGGCAGTAAGCCCTGTGTTCTTCCACTTCCACAACTTACAATGTAGCTGCACAAAACATCCATGCATTCATTGGGTATGACAACGCTGATGATGGCTGATTGAAACTCTCCAACATTTAGACTAAAGAACATTATGATTTTATGAATGCTGGCTTCTTTCTTCGTTGGTTATGAGATCATGCCATCTAAGGGACATAATCAATATTATACTGGCTTATGCATAAGTAGGTGGCAAATCAGCTCAGGTGCCAGCAACAAACCTAGGCAGAACACAGACACGCAATGAGCTTAAGACAACCACACTCCCAGCTAAATAGCCCTATTTATACAGTAGGTAATCTGATTAGCTGCTGCCATCACTGACTATTTGACACAAGGATACAATATGTGCTGTGCTCCCAGACTTAAATGGATACAGTACGTGGCCATGGAATAAAATAGTAGTGCCTACAGTACATGCCTTTGTGCATGATGTGAAAATGAAAAATGATGTGTGACGATATTCCTCTTGTCTTGTAGGAGTCTTTTGATGTCACTACTAACACATTATGACAACCATGGCCATTTCTGGTAGTCTCCAATAATTAGTATCTCAAATCTTTTCTCATTTCTGTATTCAATATTCCTTATTCAATATTTTTGTTTTCCATTATAAACATTGTCCCTGACTACCCACACCAGGGGGAAATGACAATGAATCTGATTGTTTTGATTGGCAGGCAATTAGACATATGACATGACAAATATGATTTTTATGTGGAAGGAAAGGATTAAATACTACACTAAATATAATTCTAAAATATAATATAACATATATTATATTCTCTATTTATTATACTGTTGTATTAACAAAATGATAACTGAATAATTTCCTTTCCCATAAAGATTTCCATTTCCATTCATTTGCTAGTGCTGCCTGGCGGCCCAGGAGGCCCTGGCCCACTTTGAAAACCACTGACTAATTGGTGATGTCACCAGTGATGTCACTTGAGCACTCAATAATGATATCATCAGTGATGTCACTCGAGCAATTGTGATGTCATCAGTGATGATGTCATTGGTGATGATGCCATCAGGGATGTCACTCGAGCCATTGTAATGTGATTGGTGATGTCATCAGTGATGTCATCAGTGAGTGATGTCATCAGTGATGTCATCAGCAATAAGTGATCGAGTGTGGCAGCAATGTTGCTAAAGCAGTCACCTGAAGAGATACAGTTGGAAAGAAAGAAAGAAAGAAAGAAAGAAAGAAAGAAAGAAAGAAAGAAAGAAAGAAAGAAAGAAGGAAAAAAAGAAAGTTAAGCCTTTCCAACATTCTCACAACGATTCTGTGGCCCCAGCAGTTTAGTAGCCTAGTCCAGTGGTTCTCAAATGGGGGTCCGTGGACCCCCAGGGGTCACTTTGCCAGGGGGTCCGCGAAAAGTTTTCAGGTTTTTTTTTTTTTTTTAATTAAAAAAAAAATGCTACATGTTACTTATTCCTTCTCAAACTACTTCCTACATGGTGCTAGTCTATCAAAATATCTTGGCTGTCATTGATTGTGTTGCATAGTGGTTTTCTGTACTGTTGACAAATTGTGATATATTTTTTTGCAAAATCTTCATAGTTCAACGAAAATAGTTTATGCTTTAAATCTAAAATGGTTCATGGATTACATTCTAATAACAAACCTATCAAATTAAAAGTCGAGCACGTTACCGTGGAAACAATTAAGCTTAGCTCAAAATCACAAATCAGAATGAGGGGGTCCCCGGTATATTTTCTATCTTGTAAGGGGTCCTTGGCTGAAAAACATTTGAGAACCTCTGGACTAGTCTGTCCAGTTCAGTTCGAAATAACCTGCTTCGTGGAAGAGGCCCCTTGGTTTGATTCCTACAGCGATCCTGATTGGCTTGTCCGTTTAGCTAACCCAGCCCCTCCTGTGATTTCATTGGTCGGGAACGTTTTGTTCTGACAAGCTGAGATCTGAACAACAAATACACGTGTCTCTAGGCTATGAGGTCTGAGGATACAGCAGAGACTCTGACACACCTACCTACCTAAAGGCATTTTGATGATATAGCCCGCGCGCACAATTTTAGACACTACGCTTTCGGCAACACTCCTTTAGGATTTGGTAGGCTATAGATTGTCATTGGATTCCTACAAACCAGTGCATCTGATTAGCCAGTTGAATAATGGCAGTCTAATGTATCGGAATGCATACCATAGGCAGCATCGTCGGACGGCAACTACTTCTTGATAGAAATATATAAAAACTCAAGTCACTGTCTTAAACCCCAGCCAGTCATCACAATGAAACCTCACGGCATTATAGAAGAGAAGAGAAGTATGTGGATTTTTGGTTATGGCTCATTAATCTGGAAACCTGATTTCGAATACAAGAGGAGCAAAATCGGCTACATTAAAGGATATAAACGACGTTTCTGGCATGGAGATGATTTTTATCGAGGGGACAAAGAGAGGGTGAGTTGTGCACTTAGGCTACATGCTAAAGCTTTGTGACTAGGCTACTAAAGTTATTGGATTGTCCTGCCCTGCAAATCATTCAAAATGTGATGTGATGTGATGTGATGTGATAGTTCTACGATGATATTTATGAGTGTAAAAATGCTTGCTGTGCTTGTTATGTGCTGAGCTGTCATGTCTTCATACTGAGTGACAGTCTGTCCCTTCTCCCCATAGCCAGGCAGAGTGGTGACATTAGTGGAGGATCGTGAGGTAAGAGGGTGTCCTTGTTTTGATGTACTGTAGTACCAGTAGTCTATTGTGGGCTATGCTAAGGTTTATGAAAAAAGGCTTAGAACCTCCCTAAATAGATAGCCTATCTATTTAGGGAAGTTCTAAGCCTTTATTTATTTATTTATTTTTTACCTCTCATGGACAATTGCATTCTCTTCCATGTGTGTATAGAATTCTTCTATTCCATTATTATGTACAAAAGAAAATAAATAGCCTAGGCCAGTGGTTCTCAAATGGAGGTTAAATAATTCTGTAATTAAACATCTAAAGCATCAATCTTATTATCATATGGGGGTCCGTGGGACAAAATCCTATCAAATGGGGGTCCGTGGTCTAATTTTTGTCAGTTTAGGGGTCCTTCATGTGAAAAAAATGTAGAACCACTGGCCTAGGCTACATATAACCCAATAAAACCCAGGCAGTCACCATTTGTGATTGTGAACAAGAACTAGTTGGAATGCCAGTATTCTATTGTGGATACTTATTTTATAGTCTGATGCCTGAACTATTCTAAGTCTAACCAGTGGGGTAGTGGAAAATAAAAAGCTGGCGTTGATCATAAGTAACCATCAATACAATGTATTATGTGTGATTCCCCCCCGTTAGAAAGACCCTATCCTTGTTTTGTTTACATCAGCTATGCTGTGAATTTGCTGAATTCGTGTCCAGAGATATTCCTCAGATATTCATCCTAATACTGCCACAGTCACATTTTCTAAATTCTTGATTAATCTAGCTCTACAACAGAGCTGATTAATCAAGCTCTACAACAACAGGAGACAACAGTGTATGTTCACTAATACTGGTGAAACGGAGGCTCTGGGAATATTTCTAATAACAAAACTGAAATTCAGCTGTGTTTGCATTTATTTCGTTATTTCTCAACGTATTACTTATATGTCACACTGGAAATGTGATATTTAGTCGTGCTGTGCCTTTAACATTCAGCATGCTCACTGTCTTCCCTCCACCTGCCCCCCCTGCAGGCCTGCACCTGGGGAGTGGCCTACGAGGTAACAGACTCACAGATCGAAGAGTCCCTGCAGTACCTGAACATGAGGGAGGCTGTGCTGGGAGGTTACATCACAGAGATGGTGGACTTCATCCCCAGAGAGAAGGGCCCGGGCCAGGGTCATCTGGTGGCCCTCGCCTACATCGCTACCTCCGACAACCCTATCTACCTCGGCCCCGCCCCGGACGCCCAGATCGCCGCCCAGATCGCCGCTTGCAGGGGCAACACGGGCCACAACATAGAGTACCTGCTCCGCCTGGCTGAGTTCATGAGACTGTCGTGCCCCGGGGTGCACGATGAGCACCTCTTCTCCATCGAGGCGGCCACCTTGGCCCTGTTCTGTGAACTCAAGGTTGAGCCTCCCCCCAGACCAGTGATCCTTACTCCTGGGAACTAAATGAAAGCACTCCATGTCATAAAAAAAGGTTTAAGATAGCAATGCAGTTATGTTGTTTCATGTAATCCTTCCTGTTGTGTGTCAGTCAGCGGGTTCTTGTTGTTCTGATGTTTTCATACTTTGTGCAAAGGAAAATAAGACATGTTGAATGAAGGAGGGGATGCGTGACCAGTTTACGCAGTCTGAGGAATTCTGTGCTTCTCACAGTAACCCATGGTATAAAATATGTAGGTCACACACCGTCAACTATAACCTATAAGAAGCATTATGAGTTTTTTCTTCCTCTCTTTTCCCCCCCTCCAAATGTACACTATGGGATTAGGCTACTACTCCTTTCCACCATGATCTTTTAAACCTTTGTTGTAAAAGGATGTCAAAACCTATTGTAAATATACTGTTTTTAAATATATATTTTAATTAAAAAGAATCACTGAAATATTGCAACATGCCTTAATCCTTTCTAAAATGAACAGTTAAAGAATAGCTATATCTGTGTGTCATTGATCTAGGTACTGTAACTGATTCGACAGAGGTATGCAGATAATGCTGACATGCAGTTATTGGAAGAAAACATAATATATATATTGTTGTTTTGATGAAGCCAAGGACTGGGTCTGGGTAACGCCTATAGGCGTTCACATACTGTAGCTCCCCAATGCCTTGTGACTTTCAACACACGCATATGTGACGCATGAGTGCCCAGCCACACACTGTACATGCTCCTCTGCTCCCAAGTCACATGGCCAGGCAATGCACAGCTGTGAGGAATTGGGGGCTCCTCATAAAACTGAACTACGGTCAACATGCATTGTTTATTATTATTATTATTATTATTATTATTATTAATAATAATAAACACCTCTTTTGGGTAGCTGTAATTGGTACTATGCTGTTTTCAAACATATTTTAAATGTGTAAGTTTGGTGCATCTCTTGACATATGGTAGGCATAAACTCGAAACACTCAGCCATGAATGTTGTGTATTATATAGCCTACAACAGGTCAAAGTCACGTGTTTGTCACGTAAGTACACTTGTCAGCATAAATCTTTTGTTCTGAGCATATGCCAAGGTTGAGTGGAAATGCTATATGTCACATAGCAGTCTGTAAAAACAGACTGCCGTGGAGGTATCTGTTGAGTACACCAAGTCAGCCACAAGGAAAAACACAACCCATGCTTTCAGAGCCAGCAGATTCCTTTCCTGAAAGTCTCTCTGCACTTAGTTGAGAAGTAGACGGGCATATAGAGGCGAGGGGTGTTGCAGGAGCAGGGAGGTGGAGGGGCAGATTGGATTTCTCTCCCTGTCTGAGTTTTGCTCACGTTGCAAAAACATGTACACGTGCGACATACCAGAGCAAAGAAGAAGTGCTTTCAGGCCAGGATAAACACACATACATTATAAGCTGCATACTTCTGCAGCTCGCTTCACCATATTCCTAGAAACCAGCTCAAAAGTGGGTCAAAGGTTTGAGCCATGAAACAGTGCAAGAAGCATGCAGCTCAACAGCTGTGCACATGCACATGGCAAGCAAGGCAACTTTATTTCTATAGCACATTCCATACATTGGGGCAATTCAAAGTGCTTTACAGAGCTAATAAAAATACAGCAGCATAAAGGTAAAAGATTTACAATTTAGAAGTGCAAAAGTACAATTGTAAACAAAAAAAATGCAATAACTGTACCTAAGTTTGATAGCCTATAGGTTATCCAGTACAGTAACATCAAGACTACTGCTCTTTGGGAGAGGGTTAATGCCTGCCGTTTTCAGCCTTTGAGGGGGAAATGTCAGATTGGAGAGAATTGTTTACTACTTGTATTAGTTTTTTTCACCAGGCTGCTCAAAACTGTTTTAAAGGGATAGTTCACTTTTCTTTTCTTTTTTTATGTCTAGCCCTATACGAGGAATCAGCGTGACGTCACAACAACAAAAATCACTGCAAAACACCCAGAACCGGAGCAGTTAACTAGTATGATTTGTGCCAAACAAACGTTAATATCTCAAAAACTATACATGACATCGCTTATATTTTGACATTCTGAGTGAGAGCAGAAGTAGCTGAGAGTTTGATGTAATATATGCATGTCATGGTAAAGTTGTGTGAACTGTTGCAGTTTTTTAAATGTACACCACACAGCCGGGGCTAGAGTGAGCACTCAAGGCTCGCTCCATAGGGTCCCATTGCCGTTTCCACCCGGAAACGCGTTTTGTCTATCCCTCGTATAGACCATTTTTATGTTTGTAAACAGCGATTATCCATCCTGACTCACTGTCAGGATGGGTCTAGGATCCAACTACATCACCAAAGTTGCAGCGCCGTACATCGTCATATTCCTAGTGGCAATGTCTATCGTCTATATGGCACAAGACGCCTTTTTCAGCTTCACTTGCTTCCTCAGAGTTTTGCAACTAACCCTGACGTCCACTCTAAATGGGTCTATTTGCTACTTACCAATGGTTATGTTGATTGGTAGAGTTCTTTCTCAGCACAATCCATCCTGCTCCTCATAGTAGCTCTGGAAAGTTGAGAAAACAAAAACAAACGCAAGGTCAAACGTTCCTTTATGTACAAGCTGACTGAAGCTGATACAGGACCGTGACCCCCATTGACCTTGCATTCGATTTTGCCCAACTTTCCAGAGCTACTATGAGGAACAGCCTGGATTGTGCTGAGAAAGAACTCTGCCAATCAACATCATCATTTGTAAGTAGCAAATAGGGCTAGATTTTATAAAATGTGAACTATCCCTTTAAGGATGTTAGTGGGTAAAACATTAAAGGAACACCGCCAATTTTCAACCAGCTTTGTTTGTATCACTAGGTATCTTGTGCACTCGATTCCTAGGCTCGCCCGCTGCGCAGCCTCACCCGCCCTGCACCTCGCCGAGCTGGCCCTGCAGCTCGCATACGCAGCTCGGCCCTACGCGGCCTCACCCTGGCTGCTCCTTGATGGCATACTTCAGGGATGCTGGATCACCTGTCCTGGAGCTGGCATCATACATCTGTCCAAGATGGGGGTCTGAAGCCAGACTCCCACTTCTTTCAGTGTCTGCCCCTGGGACTTGATTTTGCTCTTATGATATCACTGGTGTGTGTGTGTGTGTGTGTGTGTGTGTGTGTGTGTGTGTGTGTGTGTGTGTGTGTGTGTGTGTGTGTGTGTGTGTGTGTGTGTGTGTGTGTGTGTGTGTGTGTGTGTGTGTGTGTGTGTGTGTGTGTGTGTGTGTGTGTATGTGTGTGTGTGTGTGTGCGTGCGTGTGTGTATTGAGAGTTGATTTGAGTTAGTTTGTGGACTAGGGATGTCATTTGTGCATGAATGACATCACTGGTTATTTTGTGTTCTAACAAAACAACATGATATCTCACTCATAACAGATGATGATGATGACTCAAAGCATATTGGCTGACTCATCATCGCCTTCCAATTCACACCATGTATTTAATTTGTTCTCTACTGCACTACGTACGTACGTACGTACACTCACGGATCGAGCACTTTATTATGATCTTCCTATAAAGTGCCTCCAGGTTCCACGTGTTGTGCATTCTGAGATGGTTTTCTGCTCACCACAGTTTTACAGAGGTTATCGAGAGAGGTTACTGTCGCCTTTCTGTCAGCTCCAACAAATCTGGCCATTGTTCTCTGACCTCTCTCATCAACAAGGCCTTTAAATGGTTGAATCTGAATATAAGTATTGTAAGTAGTGCATTAAATGCTGAAGAACAATATGAAGCCTGATCATTTAGGATCAATATCAGCTGATTCAAACTGTATTGAGGAAGCTGCAGCTGCCGCAAACAGCTGCTGCTCTGTCAAGGCTGAACAAATGGAAAACGTAGATTATACATTTCTCCAAGAGTTAGGCTACACATCTGATACCGTGCTTATGAGAGCTGAAGTAAGCCTTAACCTCTTTCTTTCTCTTGTTATTTTTCAAAACAATGAAACAACTGAGGACGTATATTTGAAATGACAGATAATAAAAACTATATTAAAGCACTATAATTTAGTAAGCTGTCAGTCTCGCATAACAATAAAGGTTAGCCAATCAATAAAGGCCCCTCACTAAGCTCTGTTAGGGCTCCTTGGAGAGGCACAGAGTGAATATATGACCCTGGGGTCATCAAGTTAGGAAATGCTTGGTCACGAAGATGAGTGCAAGCCATGTCCGTATCTCTGACCCTTTCTATTACCACTGTAGATTCTAAGTGTGTATAAAATACAAAATCAAAGCAGGTTCATGACTCTATTGATATCAAAGAAAATTTGCAATAAATGTAGACTATATGGGCATATCATGCGCTTTCATATGCACTTCAGAAACCTAATCATCAACATTATTGTCCTTCCTGACGTCACTTCGCTTCGAAAACGTCAGCTATTATCTTCTGAGCAGAATTGATTACGTGGAACATTCACAATGCTGAGAAATGGAGGCTGAGGTCATGTCTTCAGGATGTGTGCTTGGCCTATCACTGCTCAGAATAGTGGACATACATTCCAAAAACATTACTCCCACTTCTCCATCCTCCACCTGCATGCTAATGTGCACCCAGGCTGAACCCCGACCCTTGACCTTGGCGTGGTCAGGGGAGGGCTGAAGGTCACCCTGGAAGTGCGTTAAGGAGAAAGTGATTGGGCTGCTAATGGAGTCCTTCCACTTCAGAGCCGCGGCCTCCCTGTATTGGGCCGTGCCCCAAGGTCAGCCGAGGATCAGCTCACTCAGCTCTGGGCTCCTCCTGCCACTGGACGTGAGAGCCATGCGGTCATAAAGGCCACCACATTCGGTCATAAAGGCCACCACACCACAGAAGGAAAGGAAGATTGTCCACTAATAGAGCACAAACAATGGCTAATGACTTGGCAGTAGCCTTCTTTCAGCCCTCTATCAATCAACCAAATTGAAAATTAAACTAAGGTTCCATATGGTTGATGTTATACTGAGAGAGCAGTATTCTGAACAGTTATATTAAAAGACTGGATTTGTCTTGGCTTTTGCTTTAGAGTAAAACATGTGGAAGCGCATTTCTTGCAAAATCAAAATTACTTTAATTCCACTGTGATGTAAAAAAAATCATGTCGCATTAGAGAAAAAACCCTGATCAGACTTGTTCATCATTACACAGTGATATAGCCCATTTCTTCATCCACCCATCATTGTTGTTGGGTGATGTAACTATTGCTTCTTTTCATCCAAACACAACATGACTCACGACCACCGGATCTTTAATCCAATCTGTTTGGACCAGGACTGGTGACTGAACCAGACCTGACCCAATTACAGCCCCGGCCAGAGAGCTGCACCCTGCTTCATTAGTCTGTCCCGCCCTTGAGGAATGGCACTTTCACTGCTCTTAATTTAATTTCCCTAATGTCATTTACACTCAAGCCCTCCACAGCCACCCGGGCCCGGCCCAGAGGCCTCCACAGCCGCCCGGGCCCGGGGCCTCCACAGCCACCCGGGCCCGGCTCAGGGGTGTCGGGCCCTGAGGTGAAAGGTCTTACTGAGATCATCCCTGCATGAGAGAACTTCATATCTGTTTTAACTTGAAACCCTATCAGTGTTTTGAAATTGGACACATTCTATGGTGTACTGTATCAGAGCATGAATTCAACCCATCCTGCCTATTTTCCTTTATTTGTTTGAGAAAGGGATCATGGCGTACTCAAGGATTGGCCTCTGAGGTCCTGATGGAACATGCCTTTCGGAGAAGCTTGACAAATGCATTGAACTCCCTTCTTCTTGGTCTTTTTGGGCTTGGTTCCATCTGTATTGGAGGAAAGTAATGGCAGTAATATAGTTTCAAATTGTTATGGTTCTCAATTCACATCTCTTGTCACATTTAATAGAATCATTGTTTTTCTATATAGGCTATATTCTGCTTGAAAATATATCAGATGGTTTGTATAATTCAGATCAACAATATCTAGTGTAGGAGCTGCACGGGAGCTTCTTCCTTAAGAGCAGTTGCTACACCCTCACCAAGGACTGTTTCACAGCAGGTGTGGAGACAAGATGGCTCCCCAGGAGGACAGGAGGACAGGTGCAGGAGTGGGAGGGTGTTTGTCCAGTGATCCTGCTCCACTTTGGCAGAATGGATGTCAATCCCTATGGTCATCTACCTTGAAGCTGAAGAAACTGCTTTTGCTTCTAAATTTGTGGAGACACAAACATCTGAAGGAGCATATGTAGGTGAGTTTTGCAGTAGCGTCTAGGCGGGCTCTGACATCCTGTTTAGTAGCAAACTTTGCAGACACCTTTCTCATAACAGCTTTGCCAGAATGGGCTTTGGAATTCTTCTTTCCTGTCTTTGCATCAATGAAGGCTAGAAAGTCAACAGGAACAAAGCTGTCTTGAAATGGCTTCCTAATGTTGTGATGGACACTTTAGAGCCAGCCTCCAAAGCCATGTGTGTAGAAGTCACCAATGAAATGTGTGGCGTATCCATTTAAAGTTAACTGTCATGACAGTTGTCCCCAGGGCAGCAAAGTGACTGTTCTTACCTCCTTGCACCATGACAGAACACTGCTGAAGGTTCTGTACTGCAAATGCTCAAAAGACACTATTATTGATTCAATGTCAAATATAAAACATACTGTATACAGTACTGCAATAACATGTATGTATGTCTGGTATAAAGGAAATCCATAAAACTACAACTACTACTTCAGCTACAATCTTAATTACAAACAACCATGTTTTTATGTATTTGTGATGGCTATATTTTAAAGACCCCCTAAAGTCATGTTTCAAGATGTGTATAAAATACTCTACTTTGAATAATAATTTGTCTCTGATGGTTTCCCCCACAAAAAAGGTTAAATTATCTTAACCTAATCCTTAAAAGCACTTCCCCTCCTTCTCCCTCATTTAAAAATCCAAAGCAACCAATTATGATAGCCATACAACATGGGCTTTTTGATAAAGTGACGACAAGGGTTCCTGACCGATCTGCAGTATATGACGAGTTGGGAGTGAGAATGTGTGGGGGCTTCAACTGCTGAATACTGGACAGGGATTGGCTCCAGGATTCGTGATGTCACGAATCCTGCTTGTTGAAAACGGCCTTTTCAGTGAGCTCTGAGAAACTTTCCACTTTCAGCAAACAATTGTGGAAACAGCCTTCTAGTGTCAAACTCTGCACAGACATCCTTCTGCACAGGGAAGCTCGGACATTCAACTGTAGGAACAAGAAGAAAAACTGATTTTTGACTTTAGGGGTTCTTTAAATTCAAACTGTAAGGGAACAGTGGACCAAGGACGTTTCCTCTGTAACCCACTGGAGGGAGGAGAGAGGGAGGGAGGGATGGAAGACACTCAGGGTATCAATTCAATGTGTAGCTAGTAATCAAACTGTGAACAGAAGGAGCGCTCTGTGTATCGCTAAACACACACTTGTGTTTGCACAGCAGCCTGTGCCACCGAGCCGGTGTGGCAACCCAGCAAAGCTGTCTTGACCAAATGCTCTGCTTACTTGGTGAATGACGTTATCATCAGCATTGCATGATGCACAATGTCCACACGTCTAAAAAGTAGTAGCCTATTGCACAACTTTTTGTCTGATGCTCTGATGATCGAAGACCACTAAGTCGAAACACTAGCATGTTGACATGGCCAGAATACATGGTTGAAATTGAGATTAGTCAACTTTGTCCTGATTTGTGTGTGCTACCTTTTTACCTTTGGGTATACAACATTGGAAAAACTATCCCCCCACCCCCCCTCGGAACCACAGCAGAGCTGAAATAGACAGTCAAATGTGGGCAGTGGGAGTGGTGAAGTTAAGGGATGGGACTCCAGCTCCCCCTGTTGGCAGATACTGGTTGTAAGAGGCACTATTAGACAAGCAAAGTGGGAGCAACACAGTAGATGTACATGACTTTTAGGATGCTCCTATATCAACATCTTATCCACCCTAAACAATCACATTTGGTGTGGTGCATCTGACGTATAAGCCTGCAAGAGTCATTTTATTCAGACAAAGGGGACAATGACATCTAAATAATAATAATAGTAATGATAATAATAATCATCATCATCATCATCATCATCATAATAATAATGGCATTTGTAACCTTAATGTAATCAATAATTATGGATGCTTGCTTGACTTTCTCAGCTAGCCTACTGTTTGACCTTTGTGGAGTTTTCTAGGAGATCATTGGTATGGTAAAGATGGCCTTGACATTAAGAGCATGGTGCAGGTGAGACCACATTGCATTAATATGTGTGGGACTGGTATGTAGCAATAGGAATCTCTTTTGTTGCACTCAACAAAACTGGGTGTTATAACACTTTTGACATTGCTCACCCAGCCGAGCCAGGCTACTGGGTGAGTGATGTATCTGCTGTACACTGTACATCCCATTCACACTCACCCAGTTGGGTGAGTAATGTATCTGCTGTACACTGTACATCCCATTCACAGTCACAATGTCACAAGTGTTATACGCCCAGATGGCTTCTTTTTTCTTTTCTTTCTTTTTTAGCACGTGCATTAGAATGCCACCTTTTTCTCTGTATCTCTGCCGTGGGGGCATGTTTAAAATTTTAGTCATGTTTTTTTGGGTATTTTCATAGGAATCTTGAGCCCAAAATGTTAATTCATATTTTTTAACCTGCAACACCACGCTCTTTAAGCTCTTGTGTAGCTGAAGTACTCTGAGTCATTTTCTTAGCCTGTATCAAAAGGCCCTGGAGATTTCCTGCCATTTTACTCAAGAACCTTTTCTCTCAAAGAACAGGAAAGGCAACACTGTTTCCCACAGACTCACAGAGGTTTGATATCAAGCCATTTCACTGTAGGACTCCTGCAGCACACAATAAGGTTGAGTCATTGTGATAGAGTCCATGTGCCTCTTTCCTACAGCACAGCACAGACAAAATAGGGATGATATTCTCTATTCCATATTCTGTGTACAGTTCCATTACTTGTTATATGAGCTGGTTTCTATTTCTATTAATAAGCAAAGATTGACATTGTGGTGTTAAATCTGAAACTTCTGACAGTTGAACATTGAACATTGAACAGATGAGGAAATGCACCTTGTTAAACTTGATACACCTTGTTAAAATGCTTACATTCAGATTGATTATAAAGGACTTTTAATTTTGAATACAAGGCTTTAGCATTATCTGAAGAGCATTATAATGCCAGAATTTTTGTTGTTGCCTTTTTACAGTTTTTTTTTTTTTTTTTTGCATCAACAATCTGTGTGCTTTGTGATAAGGCCTTTCAGTGAAGAGCTTTGATCTGCCTCTATCTTTGACTTTCAGGTTAAACAGCAATGTTTGTTCATTTTGTTCATTCAACACTGGCAAGATCTGCATTCAATCTAGAAATCTAATTTCATCCGTACTTTCAAATATTCATTTGATTCTCTGCAGAATGCTCAGTTGATAAAGTTTATCATGAACTGCTTTAATCTCCTGCCCATTCCATTCCCTTTAAAATAAAGTTTTATGCATTTAAATAAGAGCCAATTTCACAATTTATAAATCAGCAAACTCATCACCATGCCCATGCTGGAGGTCAGAATCCCCCTTGCTGGAGTGTTTATCAACATAAACATGTTTCTTGAAATGAGTTAAGGCAAACAATGATGCTGTGTGTGTGTGTGTGTGTGTGTGTGTGTGTGTGTGTGTGTGTGTGTGTGTGTGTGTGTGTGTGTGTGTGCGTGTGCGTGCGTGCGTGCGTGCGTGCGAGCGTGCGTGCGTGCGTGCGTGTGTGTGTGTATGTGTGTGTGTGTCGGAGAGCTTTATCCCTTTGAAATGATCATGTTCTCTAGTTATGAGAGCAATCAGCCAATTGCAGCAAAGTTTTCCTGTTGATATAGATTGTAATCAGGCTTTGAAAGACCTGCTGCTGTGCGGACTGATGTGGAGCCAATTGCAACTACACAAGCATAAAATACAGATGCATCAAAGGCCAAAGGGTGAGAGTCACGTATATGTCCCTGTAACGCATCGGTTCACGAAGCAGTCATCATCATGGCTTTGGTCACTTCTGAGGGAAAGATTTAAAATTTATTTTTCATGCAGTTGGTCTATCATTTAAAATGAAAATCTACCATGCGTCGTGGTGGCTCACCTGGTAGCACGCATACTACAAAGGCTCGGTCCTTCGTACGGCCAACCTGGGTTCGAATCCGACCTGCGGCCCTCTCTCCCCCCACCTTTCCTGTCTGCCTACACTGTCCTATCTAATAAAGGCAAATGCCCCAAAAAAAGAAGAAAAAAAAAGAAAGGGAAGTCTACCTTGTAGTTTTCATGCTAAGGAAAATCACTTAAACTGTCACTCAGGGATGTAGTGCACAGTCTGAGAGGGTCTTTTGAGGAAAAACACATTGATGCTTTTCTGTAAATATATTTGATTTTAATTTGTAATGGTTGTTGTTTTCCTTACGATGAGCACTGACTGGGGGTCAAAGTTTACCCACCTTTTTATTGACCAATTCATCACTCGTTTGGTAATTGTTCTGTAAATACCTGGGGGCAAAATGCATAAAACTCTGTCTCTCTAAATAAAATGTCACCCAACTTCACCAGTATACGCACGTTCTCACGGCCTGTGGATTTTTATTAATTCAGAAACCTGTGTGGAAAGTGGTGCAGCACACTTTTCGTGTGTTCACATGGTATACTTGATACATTTGGCCCCTGATGTGTAGGCTAATTAAGTGCTCTTGACTGTTTCCTTAACATGAAGCATTCATGTAAACAAGAAGTCCAATAGACCTGAAAACCCTATTCCTATACACGAGATCTGGATCATACTGTGCACATTCTAAAAATGGGTTAAATCAATCAATTTGTCAATTTACATGTATCCTCCTATGGTTAATCAACAGGCAGATCTATTGAAGGACAATTGTTTGATAGTTTAGGAGCAGGGCTATATTGCGTGCGGGACAGGGGACAGACCCCCTGTGATGCTCTCTGGAGGGTAAAGTAGGATTAGCCCCGCTGCTCTTGACCCCCTGCCAGGGTTTAATGGAGCAGGAGTAAGTGAATTGAATGGGGATGTCAAAAACACTTGGGCTTTACTTAGAAACTGGGACAGGCCGACTTACCATAAGCTGGTGCGGATACAAATGATATAATACTGGTTATGAAATGGATTCAGATTAACAGCGAAAAAGTGATCCAGACAGTACAATATATCCTGATTCACGTGACTATACAGTGTATATTTGCAGACATGCTCTCAATAACTGGCGACAAGTCAAGAATGTGAGCAACACAGGAGTGGGATGGGGGCATGGAAGGGAGGGGTTGGGGGTCCACTGAGGTCTTAATTCCCTTGGTGCAGTGACCACAAGGTGTTAGAATTCCAGTTGTCCTGGGGAGGGACTGTATCCACTCTCAAAAACTGGAGGGATACATGGCATGTGGGTAAAATGTTATTGTTTTGGGTTACATTTTGTCATTTTCAGTTGGCCATGTCACGTTATATCGTCATACTGTATGTAGTGGTATAACCTGTAAACATGCGGTTATGTGTTGTGGAAAATATAAACTATAATTGTTTTAGCTATTATGTCGTGATGCATTGGTCAGAAAGTGGCTTAGGTAGGTGTGTTGAAATTTGATTATGCTCAGTTGGAGCCAATAAAGGCAAGTTGTGAAAGAACACAAGGTTAAAAGTTGATTCTTATATCATTATTGAATTATTATTGAATGGTAAATAACTGTGCAATATCTGGAAATATATCTGTACTAGGCATCTCGCACACTACTCGATTCCTAGGCGGGCGAGCCCGCAGCTCGCGGAACTAGCCCTGCATGCTGATGTGATCACATATGACATCATCAGTGATTTATGACATCACTGATAACATCATCAGTGGGACAAAAATTGTTACACCACACTTATTGTATAGTAGTTAATGCAAATTTTTGTAAATGTTTAAATGTACCCGTGCCTTGTTTGTTTTAACTTGTGCATACCTTTTTCTGTGTGTGGGAGTACTTTGAGAGCAATGCAAACCTGAGTCAAATTCCTTGTATGTGTTCATACTTGGCCAATAAAGCTGATTCTGATGTATTACAGTATGGTGCGTGTCAAATTCAACAGAGGTCAGGCCCTAGAAAGGAAGAGGGGTTCCATTATAGGGGGGATCCCATATATTGCATGTGATGGAAGCATCTATCCTCTACTAATCCTTCACTTAAGAGCCAGGCATGCGGGTGAATCTCTGCTTAAAGAGACATTATGCGGGAAATCTTATGCAAATGGCTTGTTTATCACTTCATCTCTGCGTCAGCCACTTGTTTTCTGCTCTGTCTATGCCATGATGATCTCTGGCTTAGGGAGTGGCATTATCTTCTAACACCTATCCTATCGGACAGATTTCTCTATTGTTGTCAGATTTAGCGTGGAACAGGAAATTGAGTCAGTTACTGTTTTTACTCCGCAACAGAGTATGGTTTCAGGGAGACTGCAGGAAGGGACTGGAGTTGATCAATATAATTATGTGTCAGGTAGCCTACAGAAATCTTCACAATACACCACCCATAAATCCAAGGGGGTCAGACAGTCACAGCCAAGGTTATGGACACAGTTAAGAGTGCTGTCAACCTAAGCTGCACGCATTGAGACACCCTTACTAAGCAGATTACATCCACAAATCTGTGTCGGGATACATTTCTGCATGTCTAGTCATGCAAAGCAGTTCAAAACTAATGGTCACGCTTCGGCGAGAGCGTGAGAACGTCTCAACAAAACATGTTTACAATAGCAGATCATGCATCCTGGCTGCACGAAACTAGACCCTAAGCCACTGTTAAAGTCATTAGTGCATTGCTGACATCTGCTGCACAAGTTAAGGTATGCAGCACATGCAGTCATATTTGCATTTTAGTTTGTATTTGCATTTGTAACATAAAAGCGCAGCCGAGTGTTTCGTCTGAGATGGTAAAAGTGGTCGATCGTTACAGAAAAGGCTCTTTGAAAATGGGGATATTAAAAGCCTGCTTCCTGTGTTTGACATTTACCTTGAGTTAAGGAACAGCATTGTGACTCACAGCTGTCAAAAGTGTAGCATGGGAGCTGGTAACCTGTGTGTGGGGTGGTGGGGGTGGCCAGATGTTGCCTTCCTGTGGGGAATAAACTCCCTATCACTCATACTGCAGGTGCTGGGAAAAGGGGGAGAGAAAGGGAGAAGAGAACTAGAGTGAGGAACAACGGCAAACAGGAAGCAGAGACCTTACAACACAATGCTGGCTGAGTTTCCTGCAGGCTAAGACAGATAAGGAGCGCTGCTTTGTTTAAAGCCATATATTCACCCCCAAGCCTTTCCCACTCACCAAAACCACACCTCACAATGCCTGCTGGCTGCTGCACAATTCTTTTTGCGCTACAGCTGGTGGGTCGTGTGGCGGAAAATGTATCCACGACTTGCCAGTGCTTCCGTTAAAGTTCAAACCTTTACTTATCCAGGGAAAACCACTGTACTGTTCGAGCAACTGCTTGTTTCAGTGCCTTGCTCAGTGGCACATCGAGTGAAATTGCTGAATGAGCGTTGAGCATTTTTCTCACCCACATTTTCTCAGCTGATCCAAAATTTTGCACAAGGCTGCTTCTCTAACTTCTAATCTACCCCATTTACACGCTTGACCAAATTTATATCGGAATGTTTATCAGAGAGGTAGTGTGAAGACTCAATTTCACTTTTTCAAGTTTTGTAAATCTGTGCGTAGGCTATGAATGAACCCAGTCACCCTGAAAAAGAACACAGTTCAGAATGGAAATTGGCACAGCTGTTGACAGTCTAACAATGCCCCCTCAACAGTGACCTTTGCCCTTTACACGGAAGAGTAATGTTGCCTTCGAGCACCTTCGGAAATATTGAAATTATGAGTTCAGCACAGCTGTACCATCCAACAAAGTTGGTAAGGACTGTCTGGGAAAATGCCACTTGATTTCTTAAATAATAATATAAATAATAAATCATAAATCATAAATCATAAATCATAAATCATAAATCATACTAAATAAACGTTCATCATGTTTATTTTGTTTCTGACCAAAGAACATGCTAAATTGTACTTTATTTATGGCTCATTATCTCAGAAGTAGGAGCTAACTTGAAAGCAGCATAAAACCAGAGTGGACTCAGACATGCAGAGCAGCGACACTGGAGCAACACCACCCTCTATAGACCAAGATGAGTATAACACTAATTTATTGCTTTAGTTCAGTAGCTACAGTAGGCTAGGGCTATGAATATAGCCTAGCCGGGCTAGGCTATATTCACTGGCCTGCTTAACATTACAGACACAGAAGCAAATTGAGCTACATGATGTTGCATAATTTGCTTCAGTTATTTTAACATGACAATAAAAACAACAACACAAAAGCCTTATAATAGTCCTATAATATTCCTGTAGGATTTAGATCTTGTCATGCTGTGTGTGTGTGTGTGTGTGTGTGTGTGTGTGTGTGTGTGTTTGTGTGTGTGTGTGTGTGTGTGTGTGTGTGTGTATGTGTGTGTGTGTGTGTGTGTGTGTGTGTGTGTGTGTGTGTGTGTGTGTGTGTGTGTGTGTGTGTGTGTGTGTGTGTGTGTGTGTGTATAAAAGCTAGATATGTGTGGCCATAGCCTACCACCGAAGGAGAAACTGCAGGTTTCCCAGAACCGATTAGTAAGGCTAACTCTAAGCCTAGCCCCTAGAGACCATGTGGGAAAAGAACTCTTCCAGAAGATGGGCTGGCTCCCCGTGGATGCTAGATATGTTCAGCTCCAACTTAACATTGTCCATAACATCTATAACAACAGAGCCCCTGATTATCTTAGCAATCACTTTCAGAGGAGTGGAGATACACACTCCCACAACACTAGAGCCAGTACTGCTGACTTACGTCTACCTGGCTTTAAAACAAACCTAGGTAAGTGCTCTTTTAAATTTATCGGGGCCAAAAATTGGAACATGTTGCCCCTCCACTTAAAGTGTACAAGCAGCCAAGGTGTTTTCAAGAAGAAGGTAAAATTGTGGCTTCTTGATCAAGTCCATGTCTAGGCTACAGCTTCTTTTGTGTATTTTGATATGTATGTTTTTTATCTCTCATTGCATAAACCTACAGTATTGAATGCTTCTGTTAATTATTTCATGTTTATATTGTTGTTGTTGTTTTTTATATCCACCTGTTTTAGACCAAGGACCACAATGGAAATAAGTCTTGACTTTATTGTGCTTTATCCTTGATGTTATTCTTTGAGATCCGTGTCTGTACTTTGTTCAGTATATTGTATTTCAATTTGTAACTGTCAAATAAAATAAAATAAAATAAAATCAAACCACACAGACATAATTCATATCACAACTGTTCAAAGTCCAAACAGGACATTTTGGGCGCTTTCACACCTAAAAGTCCAGACCAAGGTCCGAACCAAACTCATGTTTTTGTTACATTGTATACATTTGGTCCAGTTAGGTTTGCTTTCACACTGCAATTATGCAAGCGGACCAAAGGACTTTACATGACACAGACACACCTTCTTCAACATCAAATTCAAGGACTTAAGGACTTTCAAGGCCCAATTCCCCAAATTCAATGACCCAACATGGCATAGTTTGAGACAGGCATCAATGTTAAAATAATTACTGCTACAACACTGAGAATTTTATGAGAACTAGTCTAGCAAGCTTTACAGAAACTCACAGACAGCAATTAAAAGGAGAGGCTTGAATGTGTGAACACTTCCTCAACTGTGCTGTGTTAGTTGCAATTGCAGATGACAGAAATGCACCGACTGCAATGCTTGTTAGAAAATATTTTGTTTTCAGTTGTCGAGAGCTGGAGGTGGAGCGAAGGCGGCTGCCTTGTAATTCTCTATGCAGGAAAAACCCTAAATTCAAGCACTTTTAATGACCCATCTCTATTTTCAAAAACTTTTAATGCCTTGATTTTTATTTTTCAAATTCACAAACTTTCAAGGACCCGTGGACACCCTGATGACATAGCTACATGGGCTGCATCTCCCTATAGGCTACTTGACATTGATTGGTTTGTAGATTGGCATGCATCTGACGTTGGCATCTTGTGAATGGGTAATTATTATTAATATTATTATTATTATTATTGTATGAATGGGTTTTTTGCACTGACCTAAATATCGAGGTAATGTTATTTTCTTTGCCATTTGAAACAGTGTTTTGGAGGTTGACTCACACCAAGCCAAAACTACCAAATCAGTCATTTTATAACTAGCCTACAATAGGCTGCATGCCATCCAAACTCAGGCTGAAGAATGGCAGGCTGCCAGCGTTTAGTGTATACCGTTCTCACTTGCATGGAGCACATACCAAACTTCAGAAATCTGTCAGTTTAATGCTGCCTTCCTTGTCGGCAGCGATACAGGCCTAGAACAATAAACGGCTAATTATGATTTATGGATCGTTAGGAGAGACTGTTCAGGGCGGTTTTAGACCCTTCAGCCCACCCAAAAAGGTGGCAAAAAATGTGTCCGTTTTACATTTGAAATTTTGCCAGTTTGAAGCCAGATTTAGAGGAATATCTCATTTTAAGGCTGGCATCATCATGGTCTCTCTCTAATTATTGTTTAATAAGTATAAGAATGGAAATATAAGAAATATTAGAATATGAGTAGAATTACAGAACATTAATACTCATTATTGTATGTTTGGTATAATGTATATTATATAGCGCTTCACTGTTCACTGTTGCTTTTGACTGTGCTCAAAGACACTTTAAAAATACAGGATAAAACAACTTTAATAAGGAGAGAAAATATTAAAATAGATAGATAGAGAGAGAAAGAGAGAGAGAGAGAGAGAGAGAGAGAGAGAGAGAGAGAGAGCGAAAGAGAGAAAACATTATAGGTCAAAAGCAACAGTGAAAAGGTGGGTTTTGAAGGCTTTTTTGGAAAGATGACATAATGAGTATGAAAGCAAATCAGTCAGATGTGACTGGGGAGGGCATTCCAGAGGGAGGGGGCGGCTGCAGCAAGGCCCTGCAGAGGCCCCCTGTCACAGCTTTAGCAAAGAGATATACCTGTGATGCTTGTCAAAGTGGATATAAATTGTATGATCATATTCAGCCAGACCGGTCCCTTGTTATCTGAATGAAACTGGGCTCTTTGGACCCGCAAGTGGCTGCTTTACAGCCATCATGGCTGATGTGATGATAGCTTACATGTGTGCATGCAGTGAAAAATGCTATTCCTTTTTCTTTCTTTCTTTCCCTATTTTTGCACACTGTGGTTCCAACCAGTCAGAATCATAGAAAATGGGTGTGCTGCAAAACTGAGTTTGTGTGAATCCAAAAAGAGCCAAATTGCATTCATGTGTGATGAAATGGCCTTATAAGTAGCCTAACTAACCATTACAGTGTGATTTTCAAATTGCAGAGTTTTCTAGGGTGTTTTTCCCAAAGATAATTAAGTCTTCAGACCTGTGGTGTTTTGGGGAGATTTTAAAAGATGTACTTTATTGTTTTAGCAAAAGTGGTCACACAATGTTTCTTATTCTGATAGAATTGTGCTTTATGGTATATTTACAGTAGGCTACATTTATGGACAGTGAATTGAAGCATTGAAACAAATCCTCATTCCTTGTTTTTCCTTAGATGGATATACGAAAGTTTTTCAGAAGAATACAGCCAAGTTCAGGTGAGAGAGTAAGGTCAAAATGATGTTACAGTACCTGACTGACTACATCACAGCAACCCCATATTCAATTAGAATAAATGTTATAAATTGATATGGATCGATGCCTCTTATTAGATTATAAATACTCTGGTTGGTTGGTTGGTTGGTTGTTATATTTGCCTTTTGGTTGACAGCACAAAGAGGGAGAGAGGAAGATAGTGAGGGAGAGGAGGAGAGAGAGCAGGATGGAGTCGGCACAGAGAGAGCGAGAACCAGTTGAGAAGTAGTCAAGACCATAGGTAAGTACAGTGGTTAATGCTTGGCAGCTTCTGTTTTGTCCACATTCATTGCAGTACAACAATGATTTCACACAACTAAGCAGTGTATAGTGTTATGCTGTTTTTGCTTTATTATCAGATTCCTATCTATAACCTAAGTCCACTGATTGTCATTGCAAAGGGGGGGAGATGTCATAATCCTCTCAGATGAGGATAGTGAGAGAGAGGAGGAGAGAGAGCAGGATGGAGTCAGCACACGGAGAGAGAGAGAGAGAGAGAGAGAGAGAGCAAGAACCAGGTGAGAAAGTGGACAAGTAGTCAAGACCACATAGGCCTACAGCCACAGAACAGTAAAGATGATATTAATGTGATGTGTGTAGTTCTTCATAGATATTTTCATTTTGATCGCAAAGTGCACCAGATCGATCCATTTTTACTTTAAAATGTACAAAATATTCACCCGGGGGGGCATGCCCCTGGACCCCCCTAGGTGGTTTGCGGTCCACCATATTGTCATTGGGGGCTGAGCCCAAGGGCACGGGAAGGTGGGTGCGGTGGGTGCGGCAGCACCCCCTGGTGGCAAGAGATGGAATTTTCGAAATTGTTGGATTTGGCTCTAGTACTGTGTTTCTGTGCATGAGTCTGTGCTGTGTAGTAGGGCTGTTGAAACGAATTTTGATATTCGAATATTATTCGAATTTAATAATTATGAACGAAATTCGATTATTATTATTTTTTTTAAACGATTTTTTTTTTTTTTTTTTTTTTTTTAGAATACTAGAACAGTGACAAGTTCTGACAACATACTTGAAGAAAAGAGTGTTAACTGAAGTTGACTGTTGAAGCTGCTATACTGATGTAAACCTACCTGTAGCTCTTAAAATGTATGTTCATTCATTGTTAACTGAAGTTGACTGTTGAAGCTGCTATACTGAATGTAAACCTGTAGCTCTTAAGTGCAATACGTGACAGATTTTTTTTTGTTCATGGCTCATTGTTGTTTTGGCAAAGTTTACTTATTTGTTTATTGATAAGGAGCTCAAACAAAGGCTGTGTCTTTTTTTATTATCAATTATTTTATTTTAGCATTTCAGACAGCACCAATACATCACTGATGAATATTAACTAAGCTCTGGTTATCTGACCTATTTTCTAATGCAATGAATGTATGTACATTGTACAAGGAACATGTTTTCTTAAATAAACATCATTGCTGGACTATTTGTGATAAGCCTAATATTATTTTGAATATTCATCCACCATTCACTTTTCCATCTACATTTGGTAAAATGCTTAGAAAAAGTTTTACTTGGTCAAACCCAAAGATTCAGCTATATTTAGAATCAGAACATAACATAAGAGAAGACAACAATTCACTCAGACCAAAAAAAAAAAAAAAAAAAAAAATGTCACAGGCTGTGTAAACAGTGTAAAGTGGGCTCTCTGTAACTTGATCCCTGGGTCTGTCTGTCTCAGGTGTAATAATCCCACAACGATCACGGCTTAAACAAGCATCACAGGCTGTGTAAACAGTGTAAAGTGGGCTCTAAGCGTCAGGGGCAGTTGCCCCCTCAGATAAAAAAATAAAAAAAAAATTTTTTTAGGGGGACCAAATTTTAAGGGGGACAAAATGTCCCCATGTCCCCCTTGTTCCGGCGCCAGTGCCTCTTTTCCTTGGTCACCAAGGACTGGGCCTTTGGTCCGCACCGTGGTCCGGGGGAGGTTTCACATCTGTCATTTTGGTTCGGATCAAACTGGAAAGTCAAAAGTCCCGGCCAAACGAGGTAGGTGTGAAAGCGCCCACAACTCCTCTGCTTGAGCAACTGTCTCCGAGCAATGATGTAGAACTACGTTTCCCATCATGCAACACGTACTTTCACCCTACCTCATCCTGTGACTCAAAATAATCTGATCAGCTGATCCGACCCTGGCAACAAAATAACGTAGCTAGAGAAATCTGCCAGGGAGGGGGCTGATGAACAAAACAATGACATTGCTCGGAAGGATATTAATGCAATAACATTTTTTAAGGACTGTTCAAACGGATTTGTGCCAATTTACTTCCCGTGCTGCCTTTTATTGTAGAAGGACATCGGATATCCGAGCATTTGGCATCGACTGGCTGTTGTTATTGTTGATATGTGTTGACAAACGGAGGCTAGCTGCTATAGCCCGTTTGAACGCATAGGAACTGCACGGCTTGCTGGCTTGCTATTAATATTTTTTCTTTGGATTTTGTCCACTAACGTTAGTTGTAAGTATTCATGCTAGAATGTCAAATTACTTGCCGAGTTTGCGAGCGAGCTAACGTTACCGAGAATCGGTTTGCTAGCTAGCCTGTTGTTAGCGGATGATACGTCAACATTTGCACATTCATCTATTCAGGGAGAGTTCATTGTCTGGTCGTGGTACTGGCTATCTGCACTTATTTCTGTTAGGTTCAGCAACATAATTATTTGATTTGCTAACCCAAGTAATGTTGTATGTTTCATGTTTACTGGGGCAGCTGCAGCAAATCGCTATAACTACTTTGTTTGATGAACAAACTAGTGGCAAAATAGTTTGGTGAGGTATGCTCAAGGAGACGGCTGATCCCACCTCATTGCCTCACTGTGTATTTGCACTCTCATAGCAAAACCGTTCTCAGTGTTTGGAATTCATGCTGCTAAAATTTATTTGATAAGCTGTTGATAAGCTGTGTGAATTGTTGGGACTTCTTGAATTGTTAGAGGTCACAGGGAGCACTGTCACCATGCAGCTGTTTTAGTTGTTGTTCAAGTTGATTTAGCCTTTGTGTATTTGGGCATTTGGCGCATCCTGTAAAGCACAATTCTCACAGTATTTGCACATATTTTGCATTTTCATTCACTGCTATTGGAAATAGTTGGCGTTGTAGTCAAAGCTATTCCAGTTAGCATTACACTGTTCACGTTTACTTTATAAGAAACGATGAGTGGGCATGGCTCTTCTTCAGAAAAGGGAGTCAATACTAGTCTAATATGTCAAGAAAGTTATGCTTGTGGCGGCTCTGAGGAGGCTGCATTTGAATGTGACGAGTGTAAAAGCTTGCAGTGTATCCGTTGTGAGCTTGAGCTCCACAGCCAGGAACGTCTGAAGAACCATGAGCGGGTTCAGATAGGTCCTGGGCACGTCCCCTACTGTGACAACTGCAAAGGAGGTAATGGAGACAGTGGCAAACGGCAGAGAGCTGTGGTCCGCTGCCAGAACTGCAAAGTTAACTTGTGCCAAGACTGTCAGAAACGCACCCACAGTGGAGGTAACAAGAAGAAACACCAGCTCACCTCTTATCCTCCACCTCCCAAACCTGCAGAGGTCAACTCTGTCACGACATCTGTCCAAACAGCCGATGAGACCAAAGCTCAGAGAGCAAAACTACTGGAGAAGCTATCCAGTTTTCTCCTGGTCGATGAGAATGAGGAAATGCAGGTGAGTAGTGCAAAAATTGCACTTGCCACTCAATACAGAAATGTTTAGGTCTATTACTATATAAATTATATGAATGGAATCTGAGGGTCAGGGCTTTGTTTTCACTAATAAACTGTCATTCTTCCAAAGATTAAAGATGAAGCTGCCTTTGTGAAGAAACTGACTTGCGAACCGGACCGACTGCTGAAGGTGGTGTCCATCTTTGGCAACACAGGAGAGGGCAAATCCCACACCCTGAACCACACCTTCTTCATGGGCCGCGAGGTGTTCAAGACTTCTCCCGCACAAGAGTCCTGTACAGTGGGGGTGTGGGCAGCATTTGACCCTAGCCGTAAAGTGGTAGTCATCGATACGGAGGGGCTGCTGGGGAACAGTTCCAAACAGGGCCAGAGAACCCGCCTCTTGCTCAAGGTGCTCGCCATCTCCGACCTCATCATTTACCGCACCCATGCTGACCGTCTCCACGATGACCTCTTCAAATTCCTCGGGGACGCCTCGGACGCCTACCTGAAGCATTTCACCAAGGAGCTGAAGGCCACAACAGCCCGTTGCGGCCTGGATGTCCCACTGTCCACCTTAGGCCCTGCAGTGGTCATCTTCCATGAAACAGTCCACACTAAGTTGCTTGGTTCAGGTATGTGTAGTCGGAGAAATCTCAATCTCACTCAACATCTCAAGTGCCACTGTTAGTGAGTGCAGTGTCATTGGCTGTTACACATTTATTAAACAAATTACACCTTTAAGTAGAATAGGGCCCGTACACTGGTACTAGCACAGTAGATTGTTGCTGTATCACTGTGAATGTAGATCTGTGTCAGCAGGTGTGACAAAAGGCAGTGCTAAAGTAAAATGAGCGTTAACCTCCACAGATGATTACAGGTTTAGCGAGTACCAGCCTCAAGTGTTTCACCTCGCTGAATCTTTGACATGTTCCACAACAGTAGGAATAGCTGTTGGCATTCCAACTTGTGAAACACGTAAATACTAGGGCTAGTATTTACTTGTGTCAGTCAGTGTGACAAATGTCGGCTTAAAGGGATAGTTCAGTTTTTTTGATGTGGGGTTGTATGAGGTACTTGCATACAGTCAGTGTACTACATGCAGTAGAATGCAGCTGACGCGGTCCCAGTTTGGAGAAATGGAGACCGGCCGCATCACACAAGTAGAGCTGAGTGTGAAGGGGGCCATGAGCAAGAATGTAAAAAACAACCGAAAAAATACATAAAATGCATCTATACTGCTTAACTGGCATAATCCAAGTCTCCACAAGCCCTGAGATGCCAAGTTGACATGAAAAAAGATAATTCACCCCATGTTTTTAGCTGAAATCTTCAATGTAGCCAGGTGGTGCAGCAGCTCTATTTCTTGCCCGACTTGGCTACAGTGAAGATTTCAGGTAAAAACGGTGTAAATGACATATTTTCAAGTCAACTTGGTATCTCAGGGCTTGTGGAGACATGGATTACGCCAGGTGAGCAGTATGGAAGCATTTTATATATTTTCTCTGTTGTTTTTTTACGTTTTTGCTCATGGCCCCCTTCACACTCAGCAAACAGCTCTACTTGCCCAACGTGGCTGGTCTCCATTTCTCCAAACTGGGACTGCACCGGCTGCATTCTACTGCATGTACTACACTAACTGTATGCAAGTAACTCCCCACATAAAAAAATTAACTATCCCTTTAAGGTTGAACTGCTGAACTGAACATTATTGCCACTTATACTTTATATAATAAGAATGAGAATAATAAGAATGAGAAGTGTGCGTGTGAGCATAATTTCGGCCGGCCACAGCTATGCCATTTTATGTGCGATCGGGCTGAAACTTTCAGGGGGTGTAAACAGCACAGGTGTGGGTGACCTGACGGAGCCTGATTTTTTAATTAGGTGATTGCCCTAATTACCTAATGATGTGATGACATCAGTGATGTCATCCTTCCTGGCTGAGGCTATAAGTTCAGTGATGATGTCATCAGTGATGACATCACAGTGGGCGAGCTGCAGGGCAGCCTAGTTTTTAAAGTTTGAGATTTCTGTGTGCTGTATCTGATTTTGACATCATGCATGCCATAGATGTACTAATAAGCCCAAGCTAGAGGAATGTCTATATTACGATGTCTTGTCCTCCTCCATCTATCTCTTGTTTTAGATAAGGCATCCGAGTCAGTAGATCGGTTGCTATTGGAGCGCTTCAGGAAGCTGGGCCGTTTCCCAGAGGCCTTCAGCTCTGTCCAGTACCGGGGCACACAGACCCTCAACCCCCCTACTGACTTTCGCGGCCTGCAGAACAATCTGGAGCAGCTCCTGGATAACAATGCCACCCGCTCCCCTCGCACTCCTGTGGTCATCTTCAAAGCTCTGCAGGTATGGCTGTTTTTAGAGCAGAAATCTTCTGGCTTCTAACCTGTTTCAGGCTGGCTGGATGTTGTTGTAAAGCCAACACTGCGGCTGACTAAGGCCATGTTCACATTACAGGCAAATCCGATTTGGTAAAGTCATTATTCATCATTATCTTGATTGGTTTCCCAAATCTGATTTCGGAGTGTGTCCGCACTGCCACAAATCTGATTTTCAAGTCGGATCTGTGTGTCCAGACCTAAACAGCCTATCTGCATGGGTTGCTATGGTAATGACATGGGCGTCAGTAAATACGTACGTTGGTGACGTGGTTTTCCTGTGCAGAAGCATTTGATGACGAGTTGCGAGTGACTTTCAAATCAGATTTGGTGGATCTGCGCGTCCACACTGAAGACACATCAGTCAAAAGCACATTTGAAGCAGATTGGAAACTACCTCCATATGTGGTTTGGGACAAGTGACACAAATCAGACTTGGAGCGTCCAGACTCATAAAACCAATCTGGATAAAGTCATTAATAGGTCATTAAAGTTCACAAATCAGATTTGGCCTCCTAGTCTGAACATGGCCTAAGAGAGTCTTTCAACTGAACTGATACACCATTAAAACGGTTTCCTGGATTCACATAAAGGTGATCTTGTATGAATTTGTAGCATTCAAAGTTTTAAGTATATAAGCCAGGTCTATGCTATGCAAAATTAACTTCTTCTGTTTGTACTTGGATTTCTTTGCATAGATAACAATTTCCATTTGCTTTTGTGAATGGTTGTGCTCTTGATGCAGTCTGACTCTATCTCATGTTGGTCCTTGCTTTTCCTCCAGGCTCTGAGTGAGCGCTTCAATGGGGAGATTGCAGATGAGCTTGTAGCCCACGGCTGCTTCTTCCCAGATGAGTACTTCACTTGCTCAATCCTCTGCCTCAGTTGTGGGTCAGTACTTTCTAGCTTTGTCCACCCCCCACATTTCTCCTTTGGCATCTCTTAGTTAGATTGTTTAACATTGTGTCTTGCTGCTCTCATCCCAGATCTGGCTGCAAGAACAGCATGAACCACTTAGGAGAAGGAGTGTGCCATGAGGCCAAGCATCGTTGCCGTTATTCTGCTCAGTATGATAATCGCCTTTACACCTGTAAGGTAAGCATGTGGCTCACCTCTTTACACCTGTAAGGTAAGCATGTGGCTCACCTCTTTACACCTGTAAGGTAAGCATGTGGCTCACCTCTTTACACCTGTAAGGTAAGCATGTGGCTCGCCTCTTTAGCCTGGATTTGCTTAAACTAGGCCTTTTCGCTTAGATAGGATCAAGCTTTCGTTCTTTACCATTGACACTCTTATCACCCTTGCTCCATGACTGGTGAGCTTAAAGTTGAAATCATTGTATGTCCTGGTCTGCCACTCTAGGCTTGCTATGAAGGGGGGAAGGAAGTCATAGTTGTTCCTAAGACTTCAGCTTCCTCAGACTCTCCATGGATGGGCCTTGCAAAATACGCCTGGTCTGGGTGAGTAGCTGGGGAATGACTAAAAGGTTGTGTGTAACGGGGCAGGTGTTACGCTTATGTTACCTTTGCTTGCCCTAATTTCAGTACTGGTAATATAACTGGTATATATATAATATATACTAATAAATAATGTACTAATAATATAACTCATTTCCCACTAAACGTAGATGTCCCACAGTGAATTATATATGCTAATAAATGTAATTATTATTTGTAGAGTCTTGAGTTGTACATTACATTCCTCTATGTGCAGGTATGTGATTGAATGTCCCGGCTGTGGAGTGATCTATCGGAGCCGTCAATACTGGTATGGGAACCAGGACCCTGTGGATACAGTTGTCCGCACTGAGATCCAGCATATTTGGCCAGGGGTAAGATAAACCATCCTCTCAAATAAATGATCCAAACCTAGACTTTATTTGATTCATTATCCTTAATGGTGCCCACATAGAATCACGCATGGGCAATGAGTGGTGTACTTGTGTAGTAACGAGTGGTGTACTTGTGTAGTAACGAGTGGTGTACTTGTGTAGTAACGAGTGGTGTACTTATGTAGTAACGAGTGGTGTACTTGTGTAGTAACGAGTGGTGTACTTGTGTAGTAACGAGTGGTGTACTTATGTAGTCAATTCATTCTCTGCCCTTTGCAGTCGGATGGCTTTTTGAAGGACAATAGCAATGCAGCGCAGCGTCTTTTGGATGGAGTCAACCTAGTGGCCCAGTCTGTGTCAGAGCTCAGTGTCAAGCCTGCCAAGGCCGTCACCTCCTGGCTGACAGATCAGATCGCCCCAGCCTACTGGAAACCCAACTCCCTCATCTTGGTGAGTGACACACACAGCCTCCCCCCCCCCCTCCCCACCAACTGCCAAGTCAACACTTTCCTGTCCAGAGACATGTTTACAGTCTGTCCCTGGTGTTCAGAGCCTGTTACACAACCTATGTTTGCAGGTCATTAGATAAGGCTCGGACAGGCTCAAATTGTGTCCTCTTCCTTCCAGGCCTTGGACAATAACTACGGTACTTCCCTTGTTGTTGTTTTTCTCTTGCACAAGGCATGTCATAAGTGTCACACAGTCTTCCAGGACAATGACACCAAACATCACTGCCGTGCCTGCGGGGAGGGCTTCTGCGATAGCTGCTCTTCCAAAGCCATGCCCGTCCCTGAGAGAGGCTGGGGTCTTGCCCCTGTTAGAGTCTGTGACGTCTGCTTCGAGCAGAGAGCTTCACACACAGGTACACACGCACTGTCCAGTGTCCCCTCAAACCCACCTTCCTCTGTTGTGTTAGATGTCCTCTCTATGTCCTCTCTGTTTATTATGAAGCCATTTAATGTCTGCTTGAGCTATGGCTTGAGCAAGGTTTTTTTTCTCCTTTGTGCAGAGCTGCTTGAGGCGGAGCTTGAGGAAGAAGAAGGTGGGACCTTAGCCAGGAAGGTTGGAGAGGCGGTGACCAACACCCTAGGGGCGGTGGTTACTGCTATTGACATCCCACTTGGTGAGTGTTGCCCAAAACAAGACAGAGAATTATTATGTAATAGGAATCAATGACCCAGTAAACACGAGAGTATGGGTACATTGCCCTCTGGTGGCAGAGAGGGATTGTGCTTGTTTACAGTAAGAAACAATCCATACTATTTTGAATACCAGGGGGATCTTATTTCTAGTTTGAACTCTCAAATATGTTATGCAGGAGTCTAGCCAACAAGACTTCCCTTATAGGGAATGTGGGATGGCCTGGTGCCCCAGTGGTAAGAGAGCCGGTCTTCATAAGTCCCAGGTTCCTGCAAGAGCCAGTGTGCTGTGTACATCAGCAGTGATGTGTCCTGTTGAAGTGTGCTTGAGCAAGACACAAATCTCAATCTAACCTGCTCACTCATTATAAGTCATATACATGGGAATTGTCTTGCATGGAGGGAATTGATCTGTCATGATGATGCTCAATCATACTTACTTCAGTCTGGAGTGGTTATGACCAAATGCTCAGTAAATAGTAGCTTGAATTCAGATAGAGGCAGTTGATTTCCACCTAGCTCAATGGATGCTATTGTTTGTTTTTATTTGCAATAGTAGATGAGTGATATCAGTGAGGTCTGATTCAAGAAGCAGGTGTTGAAATACAGAATTTGCATTTGCGTATAATTTGCTCTTCTTGCTAATAAAAATGAAAATACTTCCAAACTGTCTGTAACAATGTCTAGGATATGGTTTTGTCCAGTATCTCTGCAGAGACTAACACTTTTATAGGAGCCTAGAGAGTGATGGCAATTTACTTTTATGCATATTGTATTATTTATATATACATTGCATTATTGTGTAGTGTGTAACTATAGGTGTACACAAAGCATTTTGAATACTCTAACTCTTCTTATGCTGCTTGGCTGGTGCCTCATTGTCCCCTGCCAAGCACTCCTTGTTTGCTCATGATCAATTAAAGAAATAAGTTGTAGAATTAGGTGAAAGTGTCATTCAGAAAATAGGCTTGCGATTTAGGTTACTGGTATTTATATCTAAAGCTGGTTCATGTACACAGGACCATATGTCATTGGGGCTATCAGGTGGGCTCCTCCCACAACAGATGTTATGCTACCCTATATCCACACTTAGGCATACACCTAGTTCACACCCTACACCCAATAAGTTCTAACATGGCTAATAGTTTCAAGAGAAGGCTACAGGGACAGCTGGCCCTGCTGACTTTCAACACCTAAGAAGCCCAATATATAAAACTTGATAGGCTTATCCACATGGAAAATTAAATGAGACTGTCTGCACCTCTTGGAGAGATGGTATATTTCAAGAAGATGGAATGTGACATTCTGCAAAACCAATCAAACGTGCACCACAAGTCATAGGCTTTTTCCCTTCAGCCCACTGTTTGTGGCCTGTCTATATATTTGAAAAAATAGCTTTTTAATGTATGATCATTATATGATTGATTTTTACATCTACTTAAAAAAAAAAAAACATTGCAGCCATATCTATTACCAATAAATGTGGCCCACATATACAGTATTGGTAATGGATATTGCTGGAATGTTTTGTTTTTTTCCACAACCTGATATCCTGTTGAACACTTCTGCAGAACAACACCACCAGTCCCCCAAAATACCCCTAGAACAAGTTCTGCTCCAATCACAACAAAATCAACCTCCAAATCCATGATTTAGCTACATGCTAAGTAGCGTCCCAGACTCAAGTCTAGTTTAGGCCAAGGCAGATAGATATAGGCTGACCAATAACAATTCAATGTATTATTAGCAGCCGTGATAGTGCGTGGCTTTGTTTTCACCTTGTGTGTCTACGTGTTGTTTAAATGTATGTCTGTGGAGAGATTTTGTCAACGCGATAGCATCACATTCACAACTGTGCAGGATGCGGTCCTGAAACTTCACAGGTGTGTGTAGTTGAGATCACAATGAAGGCTATGTTCAATGCTGGGTGTGATTTGGAGCAAGGGAGCCAGAAGTAGGGGGGTAGGCGGCTGTGATCCCATCGCAAGGTGGTCTTTAGTTTTACTTTGTCATTTTGGCCTTACACAATTATGCAGTGAATCGAAAAACCTTTTCTTGGGGTTACAAAAGTAAGAAAAGAAGAGCATGGCTAATACAATAAAGTACAGCTATGCAGTGGTGTTTGGGGATCAAAATGTTGTGTCTTAACAGAAGTAGTTTAAGTCAGTGGTTCTCAATCATAAGTAATACAATGACTATTTTTGGTCATGGGTTTTATACACTTTCTGTAATAAAACATCTAAAAGCATCAATCTTATTATCATAATTGGACCGAGGGACAAAATCCTATCAAAAGTCTGTGGTCTAATTTTTGTCAGTTTAGGGATCCTTCATGTGAAAAGATTTGAGAACCACTGGTTTAAGTGACTGATGCAAGTAATTAAAGTATTTCAAGTAGTATAAGTGAGTGCAAAGAGTGTTACAACACAAACATTTCAAATAAACTAGAGAAGATCTTGCGATGGGATCACACCAGCCGAATCTGCCTTCATTTTGATGTAAACTCCAGACCTGTAAAATTTTGTGATTGCATCTTGCATAGTTTTGACACTATTGTGGGGACAAGATTTGTCCACAGTCATAAATTATTAAAACACTTGGCAAAGAACTCAAAACCAGTGGCAGTTCCCACTACAATAGGTGTCTCCAGGACCACATTTTGCCATGATGACACACACACACACACACACACACACACACACACACACACACACACACACACACTACCTTGAAAACAAGTGGAATTATCTAAGATGACTAAATGGCTTGTGATGATGCGGTTGCTGGTGCTGCTTTGCACCTTTTAAAAATTAAAGATTAAACCGGACGGACAAACCCCGTCTTAATTGTTACAAACACTGCGGCATGCACACATGTGCACGGCGACCAGTACACACACGCATGCTTTGGAGGTGCCATGAAAATGTCCCCCCGCGTTTGACCCATCCTGGCTCGTCCTCCATGGTTCAGGCCAGGAACGGTGGGCAGCTGCAGTGAAGCGCCCGGGGACCAACTTCTTCCAACCGCCGCTGGTCAGACGACGATCTTCTGCATGTTTTTAGTTGGCGGTTATATACAGTATGGAGGAACCCCAGACCGTCCTCTCACACTGCATGTCATAAATGTAAATGACTTACCTTACCTTACGGCTATCAGCAATAAGTGCTTGTGTGCATGTGTGTGTTTTCCATAGGCCTGGTGAAGGATGCTGCCCGTCCTGCCTACTGGGTGCCTGACCAGGAAATCCTGTCTTGCCACAACTGCCAGCGTGAGTTCACTGCCAAGCTGTCCAAGCACCACTGCCGCGCCTGCGGGCAGGGCGTGTGTGACGACTGCTCCTCGGAGCGCCGCGCGGTCCCCTCGCGGGGCTGGGATCACCCTGTGCGCGTCTGCACGAGCTGCAACCAGAAAACCGGAGAGCTTTAACAGGGACGGCCTTCCTTCCTCAGAGCACCAGAGAGAACCACTCGCTCACTCAGCCCCATGATCCGCTACTGCTATACCTCCGTTACTCCTCTGGTTCTGTCCCGTATCTGTGGCGAGGAAGTTTTTAGCAACTGTAGGACGTTTAGCAGATTTTGGATTTGAGAGTTCCTGTGGCCTTGTAGAACAGCCGGAACATGTGTGTTACTTGACTTGAGTGTGAAAACTGTATTTCCACTCAGATTATTGACAGAGTGAATATTTTGATCCTCACTGATACAAATCACTACTTTTATGTTGAATAAGGCTGTTAAAATATTTTTCTACTATGGGGGAAAACAGTAAAAAAAAAAGTATCATTTAAAAATATTAGATAGTTGAGAACCCTGTGGGGTTGGTCTGATTTTAAATAATTCATATTATTGAGCATTGTTTCTCTGATGTCGTATGTGTAATAGTAAGGGGATATTTTTATCCATGCAGTTACAACCGCAGGTTCCATTGCATGCTCTATTCTTGCAACCCTTTTTAGTTTTTGCACTAAGCCCTTTTCAGCTGTAATAAGCTGTTGCTTACATGGCGAAAAACTAGATATCCAACTAATCAATTAGTCAGCAATCTGCGAACCCAGAGTCTATTTTAATTTGAAAAATAGACTGTGGGACAGCCCTACCTTTTTTCCCAGCTTCCTGTACAGAGCGCCTCCTGCCACCATCACTTCCTTTTCCGCGTCCGCTTCTAATAACGTTAACGCAAAAACACACTGCATAGAAGACGTCAACTCGTCTCACAATAACAGTGGAAAATTACTGGAGGTGTAGTTGTTGTGACTAGTAGTATCGCCAAAGTCGCGGCGTAAATTGCTATTCAGACTGTAAACAGTGGAGCATGTCACTTCCTTTTCCGTGTCCGTGCTCCACTGTTTACAGTCTGAATAGCAATTTGCACCGCGACTTTGGTGATGCTAGCTACTAGTCACAACTACACCTCCAGTTGCCCATTTTTCAAATTAAAATAGACTCTGGGTTTCCAGATTCATTAGTCAGCTGAAAATTGATTTGAAATCTTGGTCTAGATTTGTGGATATCTGGTGTGCCAAAAATCATTCAGGTTACCGTGTCTGTGCTATAACTTTTATATTTTACCATGCGATTGTGGTTGTATGAAGACATAGAACTATGTTAGAAGAGTGTACATTTGAAATGTGGGGAAATTATTTATGTATTGAAGATTAAAAAAAATACTTGGTAGCACTCTGGCATGCATGACATTCTGAGAGATCCATGGCCTTTTTTGTTCAGGGGATGGTCTCTGAAAACCATTATTAAACCTCCATCTCTTATATCAGATGGCATTTTTGTAGTATATTATCTTATGTTTTACGTTTTATCTGTCCCCCATTATCTTCCTCACATCTTGATTTTCAATGATTTCCCAATATTGACAGTTGCTATCTGCTTGACGGTATGTATATATTTTTGCAAAGCTGAAGAATATACAAATTATTCTCCAAACCAGTTTTACGTATCGCATTCATGCCTCCAGGTCTCTAGCACCGGCTGATGAGATAAGAAATTGTCACTAAGCTGAACACAGTTGTGTGTTGTTTCAACCCTCCATTACAGTTTGTTTTTGAATTGTTTTTCATCCATTATTGAAAGCTGTATTTTGTGAGATGTTAATTAGTTATTGTATGACTACTGTATGTAGTGATGGTAAGTGAGCCATCCCTTACCATGTTTTATTTTTTATTTTAACCAGTCATTCATATTCAACATCAAGTAGCCTAAAGCGTAAACAAATGCCCAACTTAAATGTTGATATTGAGCCGTATTTAGCAATTGAAAGCTTTAACTAACTTTTTGACAATATCTCTTGTGTCATAAATAGTTTTATTCGTTGAATAATCAGACATTACATCTGAATATATTACAAAGCACATGGAGATGCCTTTTCAATTATCCTTGTTTTTGTTTAGATATTGATTTGAAAAAGTGGGGGAAAAGACTTGGTTGATTGTACGCCTTCTGGATAAAGTTGTTTTCCCTTCGCTCACAACTCGGAACTTGGTTGTAATGTCTGGGAAGATGTATCTGCCTAGTCTCCAAATAGGTTTCAATGTCTGAACGTTGCATCACACAAGCCCTCCTCTGAGATGCTAATATTGCACAGGATAGGATAGGAAATAGACCATGGCAGATGTCTTATGCTGAAGCTCATTCCCCTGCGGGTTGTGCTGTCTGTTGTTTCAAATATCCTCTGTGGAGTTTGAGAGAGAAACTTGTGACTGAGTCGTCCAGCATGCTTGATGGGGTAGTCTCACCTAGACTAAAGATCATGCAGGAATTATTGTTACATTTAACTGTTGACAATTCACTTCTAGCAATGATGTCTGGATACTTGCTAAACTGGTGGAAGAACTGCATAAGATTAAAGTCATATCAGCACTTGTCTGTCTTTTTTTAATCTCTGGTGTGTGTGTGTCTGTCTGTCTGTGCGCGCGTATGTGCGTGCGCGCGTCCGCCTATGGGAGGAAGCGAGTGTGTGCAGTACGTAGGTAGGCTACATGGCTACACACCGCAGCGTCATATAAAAGTAGGGGAACTGATTTACTTTGTGCTTGATCACGATAAATCATTTATAATTATTGTAATAAATAATGAAATGGGGCCTACATGTCTTGATATTCTGTGCCGTCTGAGCTGCTGCATGGTGTCAGCATTCTAGAGAAGGGATTAGTCTGGATATCAATGCAGTCGCAGACTACAGTATGGGTCTCTTTAAAAGTCTTGGCATTCAGTTGTGTACAATAATACAAGGGAAAACCCTTTAAAATAATTTTGACAGTTTACCCCACAGGCCACGCCTTGTTCACGTATGCGGCACATGTATTGGTCCACGATTTCAACCCGAGCCCTGATTGGTCACTTTTTCGTAGGTTTCCCTCAGAACTGCAAGACGCCGATATTGCATTACATTGTAGCAAAATGGCGGCTGTCATTCAGAATCCACTAAAAGCGTAAGTAATTTGGCACATTAAAGAATTTTTGAACAATTACTTTGTTGCCAACTCGTAGATTAAAGCGTGCTGTTCGTGCATGTTAACACGAGTCATGTGCATATGGAGGAATAAGCTGTCTGAATGCATTTTGTGTATGCTTGCATGGCAAAGTAGCCTCGTATAGTTCTTTTATTTAACAAGATTTTACATTTAGTCTCAAACATGTGCTTCAGGCAGCGTGACATTTTGAATGCACTGGCAGAGCGTTTCCTCCGTATGGTGTTGTATTCAACAGACCAGACTGTCGTTCTCAGGCTATACATTTATTTGAAAAGTGTCGACAACGTGCCTTGCGTTGTACCGAAATATTAAACTGCAATTTCCGTCGTGCTTGGCCAGGCATATAGGAATAACATTTGGCATTCCGAAAGTCGTGTTGTAGTTGGTGTGAATTGTCGACATGTCAACTTTGGCTCCTCCGAGCGCAGACGTGGTCAGGACCCGGTGCAAGCAAGGGAGGAGGCATTTTGTATTTGCATGCCTGCTCCGAAAGCGAAAAAGTGACAGCAGATTGAGCTCCGTGTTGAAAATAGACTGTCACTCTGCGCTCAGATAAACTGTTCGATTATCATTTTCATCCTCTTTCAAAGCAATGCTGCACCTATTTTTCTATTTCTCCTTTGTTCTTCTGTATTGTTTCACCAATTGCATTGGTACACAACGTTATACCAAGTTCGAATAGAGATAATTTGCCTGCTGTTTTTGTTTTTAATTTAAAATAATAATGATCGTGTCTTGAAACGAGGTTCAACTGGACATGGCAGTAGTATACAGCCTATATTACTGTGTTATTATCATGCATGGTGTTTGGGACTGTGCAGCGTAGGCTTGAGGTAAGCAGACAAGCAGGCTGTGCCTTTAAGTGGAGTGCTGGAGATTAGCTTGGTCCAGGATCCTGGGCCCATCTGTCAAGAGAGATGCTCCAACAGAGAGGAAGTGTTGGGCACAAGCAGCAGATCCATCTGCTCCTCCACAGAGGTACCCTGGCACCTCCACGGACTGGAGTAGGACAATGAGTCAGTGGACCACACAACACCTCACCCACACTGTTGCCATTGTTAGTATGACATTGTTACTACTACACACATTAAATTATGCAGAGTAGTGTAAGGATTTGGGGTATTAGCGCAGCACTGCTATCTGATTGCCAGATATGGAAAAAAAGGCAAACAGTGAACATTTAAATTATGTCTGGTGAGGATAATTTTTTGCACTGGACCAGTTTGGGGGAACACTAGCCACGGACTAGCCGACTAGTAAACATTCTAATAATTATCAGGGCATGTGGGTTAGTAAAATTATATGAAATTACGAAGGACAGGAGGGTAGACTAGTAGTTAGAGACAGGCACAGGCCCATAATGGTGGACTCATGTTCAACAGCTTCAGAAGCCGTGTGTCCTTGAGCAAAATATTAAACACTCTATGTATGTTGCTCAGGATAAGACTGTTGGCTAATTGCATACTTTTTTAAATCTTTATTTATACAGGGGAAGCTGACTGAGCAACACCCTGATTCACATTCACACATTATTCCCACTTGGAAACTGTGCAGTACAGCTACAGTCTTCTGCTATTGATGACTGAGCAGCTCCACTGGGAGCAATTGATGTTAAAATGTTAAGTGTAAATATTCAATAAAATAGTGATATAGCTCTTTCAATCCTCTCATCACATGCTTGTGTTTTTAATTGGAGCTTGTAAAGTGCATTTCATTATTATCTTGTTGGTCTATTTACCTTTCTTCTGTCCCAGCAAGATGTTGTGTTGTGTGTGTGCTGTCAAGTTGCTGTTTCATCTCGGAGACGTCTTAGCATTCTGATGTGGAATGTCTCCTTGCTATAAGCTGAGCTTAATGAACTGTTTCAATCTGCTATAATTAGCCTCTGTCTCGGGTTTCTGACTTCATTTCACACGTTTGTCAGATTATAATTAGTCACACTTGACACTAATTGGATGTTGCTCCTATGGACCAGTTTGACCTTTTTTGTATGAAGATGATTCACTTCAGGGAAATGAACTGCTGCTTTGACTTTGTAGTAGAGATGTGGTGGATGAAGTGGCAGACAGTGTGTGTATGCCTGTGTGAGCTCTGTCTCTTTCTCTTGTATAAGCTTGGGAGGACAATAAGCTCTAGAAGCTGCTGATAAAATGGAGTCTGGAATATTTAATTAATAAAGTACCTCATAAAGCCCCTCATTAAAAATGCAGTCGCAGCTGGAGTTTTGTATGGGCTGTATCACATCTTAAGCCTCAGCTCTCCTAACATGGCACCAGCCAGATCCTTAAGGCCTTGGCATTCGCCAGCTACCTTGTCATTGCTGTTGAGTAGACTTTGAGTGAGTCATGCGTGCCTGCTGTGCTGTGTGTTGACGCTGCGGTGAGGAGGTGTATGGTCTGGTTTTGCTCATGCCCTCGCCCAGGCTGTGTGGTTGTGATTGGTGTGATCAGGAGGTTGTTGTCAGGATGCAGTCATCTGTAGCCCCCTCCTCCTCTTCCTCCTCCTCCCTTGTTATGTGGCAGCTCTAGCTTCCTGTGAAGAGGCAGTGTGCACCTGCAAATGTACAAGACTTTGTGAACAGAGCAGAGGAGGGTGAAGATGTGTTCTGCAGACTAGATGTATTCGTCTGTATTCTTCATACTTTTTTATTCCGTTCAACCCTCTTGAGCTTGAGTCTTTGCAATATTGTGTTGCTGTTTTCTGGGAGGAGACGAGGACACAGTGGATTTGTGTCATTCCTCCAGATCACTTTGCTTCTGTACTCTCCTGGGAAAAAGATGCTTTGTCGTCAAAATATGCAAAATGCGTGTTGACACACGCTCACATTACGGACGTGACCATGTGACACAGCAAACCGTTGACAGGAACACACTGATAGTGGAGGCCCCGCTGGCCACAAGATTTGCTTTTGTAGTTTTGTTCCTCCGCCTCATACAAGCAGTCCCCCCACCCCACTCTTCTTAACTGTAAGACCCGTCAGTAGCACATGCCTCTGAGGTTTTTAGCTTTTAAACGCACACTCAGTGTTTCCAGTTCACTCTACGTTCACACTGTTGTCTCACCTTTAGGCAGAACTAGACTCCAACCACTTGAGAGTCTCGACAAACCTCCGGACAATCAGACAGAAACCAGACAAGGGGAAAGAGTCAGGAGTGCTGCTGTGCTGAGATGGGGTGGTACGTGGTGTGCGTGTGCGAGCGGCGTGACCCCCCACCCCCGCCTGTGTGGTTGGACATGTGGGACTCGTCACTCATTACAAGTGTCAGAAAGATCTCTCACCTAGGCCACTGCACCTGCTGCTCAGGCAGCGATGGAGAGCGAGAGCATGCCTCTGCACTGACACACTTTCACACCACTTGTTTGTTCCCCCCCCTCAGCACTTGTTTGTTCCCCCCCTCAGCACTTGTTTGTTCCCCCCCCCCTCAGCACTTGTTTGTCTCCCCCCCCTCAGCACTTGTTTGTTCCCCCCCCTCAACACTTGTTTGTTCCCCCTCAGCACTTGTTTGTTCCCCCCCCTCAGCACTTGTTTGTTCCCCCTCAGCACTTGTTTGTTCCCCCCCTCAACACTTGTTTGTCCCCCCCCTCAGCACTTGTTTGTCCCCCCCCCCCCTCAGCACTTGTTTGTCCCCCCCCCTCAGCACTTGTTTGTTCCCCCCCCCTCAGCACTTGTTTGTTCCCCCCCTCAGCACTTGTTTGTTCCCCCCCCCTCAGCACTTGTTTGTCCCCCCCCCTCAGCACTTGTTTGTTCTCCCCCCTCAGCACTTGTTTATTCCCCCCCTCAGCACTTGTTTGTTCCCCCCCTCAGCACTTGTTTGTTCCCCCCCTCAGCACTTGTTTGTCCCCCCCCCTCAGCACTTGTTTGTTCCCCCCCTCAGCACTTGTTTGTTCCCCCCCCTCAGCACTTGTTTGTTCTCCCCCCTCAGCACTTGTTTGTTCCCCCCCTCAGCACTTGTTTGTTCCCCCCCCTCAGCACTTGTTTGTTCCCCCCCTCAGCACTTGTTTGTTCCCCCCCTCAGCACTTGTTTGTTCCCCCCCTCAGCACTTGTTTGTTCCCCCCCTCAACACTTGTTTGTTCCCCCCCCGCCCCCCTCAGCACTTGTTTTGCTGAGAGACAGATCTGCCTCCTCTCTCGTGGTCTGTTTGACTTGAGTACATAATCTCAGGAGTGCTGCTTTCTTGCTGCACCACAGTGCGTAACCTTTGAGCATGCACCCTTAGCTGAGCCCACTTCAGGGACCATTTAGGACTGGTTTGTCTCTAGTAAGCTGATATGTCCCATCAGAGCTTGCTGTATGTTGATATAAAGAGATGGCTCCAAAATACATAGGTTAGTTAGTTGAGGGTACTGCCAGTGGGAAATGATACACTTGGTGTACATAGTAATAGTATACAATTGTGGGTGGGGGATAGGGCTGTGAATCTTCACTGGCCTCACGATTCGATTCGATTACGATTCAGAGGGCTACGATTCGATTCGATAACGATTATCGATGCATCTCGATGCATCTTAAATCGATGCATCACTTTTTTTCCCGAATACATGATTTTTTTTCTCACTTCTTTTTTCTCACAGTGTGGCTACTTTTAAAATAAAAGTGCATTTAGAATTGCATTGTATTATGATCCATAATTAAAATAAACAACTGCATGTACTTCCATTATATTTTATTTGATTATATATATATATATATATATATATATATATATATATATATATATATATATATATATATTTTTTTTTTTAATAATCGATTTTTGACATTTGTGAATCGATGCAGAATCGTGCAGGTCCGCATCGCGATGCATCTTATAATCGATTATTTTTGACACCCCTAGTGGGCGATATGGCAGAATTATACAACAGTTAGTTCCGGCCGGGCAATTTGATTGGACAAGAGGGATCCTACCAGTGCCGATATGTAAGGGATAATGTATACTGAGCCGGTGATTACTGTGGAAATAATGACCGACAGGTGAATGATTTAGCCAGACGCGCAGCGGAGGGCTTAATATTCACCTGAAGGTCATTATTTCCAGTAATCACCGGCTCAGTATACATTATCCCGCTTAGAACACGGCCTACAACTAAATCATTCAATAATCTGACAAAAATAATTATTCAAATAGATTTTTTAATAGCGTTTTCAACACAAAGCGGTTTCATTCGTAATTGGCACACAAGACACCACAGCTGCAACTGGTTGGCCTAATTAGTAGCGTCTGCGGACAAAATGCTCTTACCAACTGATTAATCCAGGTGTGGCAGAGCAGCGGTCGGTTGTCGAGAAATAATGACCGGTGAATATTGTTGATTGACCAATCAGAATCGAGTATTCGAGAGAGCCGTGTTCTAATTCACGATAACGCACTGGCGCTTCACTGTGTGTAGATCACTCCGCTTCAAAGCTGCTCTAATCAACAAAATGCTTCACAGCTGTAGAGTAGACAGTAGTAAAGTAGACAGCCTGCAGTTAATTAGGCTGATTAGGCTACATTTTCGGCAAAGCAGAAAGCTGAGGGAACTATTTTTGTTTGCGGAGGAATAAATAGAGAAATCATATATTTTCTCAGCTTTTTGTCATTTTTTTAATCAGCTTTGTTTAATAGAACTGTTGTATAAAAGCAATATCACACTCGAGGCCGTGCTGTTGTCTAATATCGTCACTGCTGTGAGTATCTGCCTCGTGCCTATGACCGAATCACAGCAGTGCTGATATTAGCCAACAACAGCACTCCCTCTCGTGTGATATTGCTTAAATATCATATCACGATTTCTTTCCAGGCAGGATCCCGATCCATTATCTTATCACGATTCTTTTTCATGTTGGTTAAAGACGATTTTGCATGTTACTGAACAGTATAACTAGGGCTGAGCGATATGGACCAAAGATCGTGGGCCCTATCTTCGCAAAAGCGGTAATTTAGCGTTTGCGCTTGTTTAACGCAGCGCACAATGCAAATTGGGGGCGTGCACAAGGGCATGCCTGTTGTAATTGTACTGGACGTAGGCGTGCCACATGCCAAACCGGCGTTTCAGCGCTACAATGTGGGGATAGATGGCATTATCCTATCGCCAGCAGCGCGCAATTACTTTGCACTAAGAGCTTTGAAAAGCACCTCTTAGGCCAGTGGTGTAGTGGAGGGTAGACGCAGGTAGATGCTGTCTACCTACTTATTTTTCAGACGGATTTGCGTCTACTCACTTCTAAATCTCCTCTGATACGCATCCATTCAAGTTTTTTCTCTTTTCTGCCTAAAGTCTCTGCCAGGCAGATTGAGATTCCACCAGGAAACAACCGCGAGGCGGACAGTGGAGCTGGACACTGGCCTGTCTAGTGAACGCCTGTGTCCACCAGAGGCGTCCCCGAAGCGGCTCTCCACTCTCCTCCACTAAACAAATTGGCCTGTTTATTTTCGCTTTGAGTTGCGTCAAGCAACACAGAGCAGATCGAGCTGGGCAGGCAATTTAGCCTGCTTTCTATAATAATGCATCCCTCAATTACTTGAATGCTTCCATTATTTTGGCAGCTACTTGGGTTCAAATTAACTTAGTGACTTGGTTTGACATTTTTGTATCAATGAACTAAATTCAGTAATGTTCAGGTTATGGTAGCCATATATACATGTGTGTGTGTGTGTATACACACATATATGTGTGTATATATATATGTGTGTATATATATATATACACACACACTGTGTGTGTGTGTGTGTGTGTTTGTGTGTGTGTGTGTGTGTATCATATATCAAAAAGTGGCCGGGGTGGGCGTAAATTACAGTCTACCCACTTCTACAGCGACCACTACACCACTGCTTAGGCGCTAAAATACTCGCTGCGCTTGAGCGCACCATAATTTCTGCGCTGCGCAGTGCAGAAACATCATTATGCACGGACGTGCCATGCCAGGACATCAAATTCTGCTGCTAAAATTGGGTAACCAGCAGATTATTCGGTGAGGCAATCAACTATAATTCACTGAGAAACTTTTATCACATCGCAAGGAGGGGTTATGGTAAATGAATTGAGAAAACTTGTACATTGTAGCCTACTTGCAATAGGCTATTCACCTTCACCTGCTATCTTATAACCCGGAGGCTCGTTGTCACCACAGCTGATCTGTCACAAGCTCTCCCCATCTCTCTCTGTCCTCGGCACGAGTCGGCAGCTCAATGTTTCACCGAGTTTTAATTGAGTCCACTGTAAATCCTCCAATCTTTTCTTTTGTCTCCGCCGTTTACCCGCTGCAAACACGTTTCAATTGTCCCACCCCAGTCAACAAAATAACCCGAATTGCATCAAAACACAGATGTTTTTAACAGGTATATGATGTGATGGTGTCGTTATGAGATAGGGATAATATATACAGTCAATAGGCCTACACCTATCCAAATTACGCATGGGGAGAATTACAGCATGCCTCACACAAACTGTACAGGGAGTGCAAGACGGGAATCTTGTTTGATTGATGTAATGCCCAGGCATTGCCAGGCCACCTGTGAATAATTCTGGTGGTTAACACCGCCCAAATCCCGTTTGCGCCATGCATAAATGATTTGGCATGACTCTAATCTGCGCTTGTGCCCGTTGTTGTGATGAGTTATGCTCCCCCGCGAGTAATTGCATCCCCACCATATTTTGGGGCTGTTTTAACTTAAAAACAGGGAGGTCTACCCAAACAATTATATCATTTTTAAACAGTTATGTTTCCGTATAAATCATTACAATATGCTCCCGTGAGGTGGGGATGTGTTTAGCTGCTGCCGGGTGGGGGTGCAAAACTCAGCATAACACCTGGACACTAGCGCAAGGTGGACTCACTGGACTGCAATCTTCCCTGCCTTAAGGTACATGCAAACAGGTGCGCAAGCGCAAATAGGGGATATCGCCTGTACCAAGATAGGGCCGCATATCTCTGTATTCTTAAGCCCAATTTATACTTGGTCTGTCGACACTTTTGAAACCGTCGCCGACAGAAATGAGGACTTGAGTTGGCACTTTCAAGTGTCGACGAGAAGTGTCTCCTACCGAGTGAAATTTCTAATGTCGCTGACTACATCATATAGTGTTGCGCATGTGTGATTGGCTAGATAGAAGCTACCAGGCTAGATAGAAGCCACGCCCACTTGACTTCCTTGTTTTGGTCTTCGCTGTATTGAAATTGATTGAAATTAATATGAAAACGTGTCCCCGCTATTTTTATCGGCCTGTCCTGGATGTATGACTTCGTGAAAATCACAAAGAACACCGTGGCCAACTTCCCAGAGAGAGAGGAGGTGAGTTGTGTGACATTATGCTACAGTTGAATGTTACATGCAGGAACAGCAGCTGTTTATGTCCGACGTGGACGTGGTTAACCATAAATGCAACACCATGGGCGACAGTTTATTTTTCGTCGGCGACCATGTGTTGAGCAACACTTTCCAATAAGTATACATTAGGCTTTAGGCTGAATGGTGATACATATCTTGGTATTTTGTATGAAGTGGGCTAAATGTTCAGTTGGAAGTCAAAGTTACATTACATTACATTATGTCACTTAGCAAACCTTATCTTAGCTTTTATCCAAAGTGACTTACAATAGTACATTTTGTCAACAGTAGTATCAACTGTGCAATACAGTCTGCATTAGCTAAGACTTTTTAAAAGGAATTTGTTGAAAGTTGTTTTAAGAAAGAATAAGTAGCATTAGAGTGTGAGATGTCACAAGCTCTGTTATTAAAAACAAGACTGATCAAAACAAAATGCAAAGACAGGGTTTCTGTAGCTGTATAGTGTCTGTTATGTGTGAAAAACAAAACAAAACAGGGTTTCCTTCCCTGACTATTGGTGCTTTCACCAAATTTTGACATTGAGATTTTTGATAAATAATCATCAGTAATGGTGATAAAAGCAATAAATAAATAATCATTAGTAATGGCGATAAAAGCAAATAGAACAGCTAGAACAGTGTGGTGGTAAGTTCAGAAAATTACATCACTTTACTGTAATGCATGCCTTTAAGACAACACTTATTATTCTATTATTGTATATCACTATATATTACGATATCCAAAATATAAGATGATATCTAGGCTCATATCACAATCTTGATATAATAGCGCTATATTGCCCATCCCTACATAGAATAGATCTACCTTGAGGAACACAATTTATAAAAATGTAGTCCACAGCAGTCTATTATTATTATTATTAGTATTATTATTAGTATTAGTATTAGTATTAGTATTAGTATTATTATTATTACTATTATTATTATTAGTATTATTATTATTATATTATTATTATTATTATTATTATTAATAATAATAATACTATTATTATTATTAATAATTTATTTTTATTATTTTTATTTTGTAGGCTTTAAATATGGACGCCTGGAACGGGCTACTGTTGACGGTGTCAGACCTCTGAAGTTGTGCATTAAGCTATGTGGTCAATCTGTTTTGAGTATAACTCAATAACTCTGTGATTCTTCTTGTAAAAATTCCTGTGTTTTAAAAGCTAGTGTCTGAGCACATCTCAGGAAAGGCTGTTGCTCAGCATTGTACACACTGAGCAACACGGGATGATATCTTGACAGCAGAGAGTATTGACATGATGATTAACCACAAGGAAGCCACTAACTTAGTTAGATTGTAACATGAGGAAGAGCCGCGCACAGCCCACTACTTACTTACTTATTGGTCATTATCTGATGGTTTGTCTTGAGCTCCACTCGTCCGTCCTCTCTCTCTCTCTCTCTCTCTCTCTCTCTCTCTCTCTCTCTCTCTCTCTCACACTCTCTTGCCTTTTTGCACCTCCCTGTTTGTTGTCTTTTCCCTTTCGTTTTGTTGTCGTTTTTATTTCACTTACTTTGCACTTTCCCTCTTTTCTCTCCCTCACACCTTTCTTTCCGCGTTGTACCTGAGAGTGTTTACACTTCTCAGTCACACCGACGTGAGGCCTCTGCTTCCCACAAGCCTGAAACACTGTGCCTTTGTCCTCTAGCCGCAGAGCAGCGGTCTTTCTGCGGGACAACATTTTTTGACACGGCGGTGGACGTTGTCCCACCGGGGAGCAGGGTAAAGACTGAGCGTCCGATTGGAATGCTGTGGACAGGAACAGAGAGAAGTCAGGCTCCCACCTCCCACGTCTAGTTGCAGGCTCCATCAGCCCATTAGTTTCATTTCAAAATGGCCGCCTGCTAATGTTCTAATTGATAACATGTGGAGGATAACATGTGATTAGACGGAGATGTGGAGTTGCCATGTTCAGGCCGGAAGAACCACCAGCCATGATTACAGTTGGAGCTGATGTGATGTGACATCATGGCCATCATGTATTAGACATCCTGACTTGCCATCATTTCAGAGATCCAACATTTACCCCTGTCTTTGATACCGTCAAATTAGAACCTGCTCTTGTGCTAGGCACTCTGCTGAGATTAATTAAGTAGGCTAATTACCATACCAGGCGTGTGGCAGTGATTGAGGGCTTGAATGTGAAATATATCCTCCCCCATTTCACTGTGAATATTAAGGTTGAAACCCTGAGAGGGATTTGCCAAAATCTCACTGGCGCTGACAAAAGTGGAACTAAGTGCGACGGCCTTGGCTGCACCCTGCTTGATTTCTTGCATGAATATATGTTGGCGCGTGGCGACCTGTCAATCACTATGTCAAGTGTTTGAGAGAGCCCTCAAATGAAAGCTCACATTCCACATACCGGAACTCAAGTCATCTCCCTCTTTGACAACAGCGCCACCATAGCTCACACCCGGTCTAGAGTCAGATCACAGTGGGAGGGAGCCCACTGAGGTTGTAGCACACCCACACCAATGTAATCTGTCAGACGCATGCGGGATCCGACAAAGATACAACAGGTGCATATTTTTTCCGTACCGCATGTATTGCCCATCTATTAACACGGGTAAGAGTCTGTTCTGGCAGTTTTACCGGATCCGCACGGAGCCGTACCACATCTGGTGGACATTGGGTGTGAGAACAGCACAGTCATTGCAGTGATGTAGTAACTAGGATTTGTCCATTTTCCCTTCCACAAATTCTCTCGAGTGGTCAGTGAAAAAGCAGAGAGAGAGAGAGTCAGTTGGACCCTGATCCAACTGGTCTGATTAGCATGAATATGGGCAGATGGTCGTTAACCAGCATAATTTGTGTGGCGGACGGTTGCTAAGGGACGGTCCTTAATCTATATCCTTGTTTATATTCTCAGCAGGGTGAGAAGGTTGAATGTACTTCTACAGAGTTGTATGAAGTGCTGTCAGTCTTGGCTCAAAGAAGCCACTGGTGCTTCCCTTATTTACTTATATTAATCTCCAAGCTTGTTCAGCCAATGGATCTTCATAGCTGGATGTGAATGAATATTTACAGCTACTCAAGGAAATGATGAAAAGCTAACGGCGTTGATCTGCATAGCTAAGATTCTGTATGCGTGCTGACATTTATGGTTGGCCACACGTCTCGTTTGTGTCGACCACATCGTTCAGTGTCACTGACCTCTGCTGCCCCCGCAGGTTGGGTGACCAGTTCTACAAGGACGCCATTGAGCAGTGCCGCAGCTACAATGCCCGCCTGTGTGCCGAGCGCAGCGTGCGTCTGCCATTCCTGGACTCACAGACCGGCGTGGCCCAGAACAACTGCTACATCTGGATGGAACGTCACCACCGCAGCCCCGGTGGGCGTGCGCACACACACACACACACACACACACACACACACACACACACACACACACACACACACACACACATGCCTACAAAGTGTGGCGGATTGTGAAGATTATTATTTGGTCCATTAACCCTCTGAAACCTAGTATCGGCACTTGAATGTGTTTAAAGCTGGTTTTGAGTGGCCTTAACAAATGTAATAACAAACAACCAAAAAGCAATTCACTGTAAAAACGGGATACAATTTGACCAGAAATGTAAAGAATCTTTCAATGTCTAGTAATATTTACCAGTGTGCTATTTGTTTTTTTAACAGTGTTTCCCCTAGAAACTTTCAGGCCTGGAGAGATTTCGAAGCGTACCCCAACCACCACGGTGGGGGCCCCCCACTGGCGACGCTAAACTTTTAGCTAACCTGTTCGCATCTATGTTCGCAATGGCATCCCAAGTATCATCATACTATTATGGGATGCGATGCGAACAGTTGTATTATGGGATGTGCGTTTCCCAGGCAACGACACACGTTGACACGTTTTGGAACAGCGCTACATGCTGACACACTGCCCCTAAAAGCAAAATGCTTATTGTTTTGAATGATTTGGCATCTTCTATTACTGTCAACACTGTCAACACCAGTATTGTTGTATTGTAATAATATGCCATAAAGGTTTACTGAAATTTTGGGGAGACATTTTTTTTGCTAAAAAAAACCTGGCCTGGCAGGGGGCGCCGTTGGTCACTGTAGAATGGTAGGGGAAACACTGACTAATTTGCAACCCAAATGTAATAAGTTATTGACACATAGAGGCCATAGATCCTGTAGCTTTTTGATGGTATAAAACACTGTAGTGTGGGCTCCCCGGTAGTGCAGCAGTAGATTCCCTGCCTCCCAACACGAGGGTCGCAGATTCGAGCTCCGTGTTACCTCCAGCTTGTTACCTCCAGCTTGTTACCTCCAGCTTGTTACCTCCAGCTTGTTACCTCCAGCTTGTTACCTCCAGCTTGTTACCTCCAGCTTGTTACCTCCAGCTTGTTACCTCCAGCTTGTTACCTCCAGCTTGTTACCTCCAGTTTGTTACCTCCAGCTTGTTACCTCCAGCTTGTTACCTCCAGCTTGGTCGAGTGTCCATACAGGCACAATTGGCCGTGTCTGCGGTTGGGAAGCCAGATGCATGTGGTACGGACGCACCTGTTCTATTTTTGTTGGATCCCGCATCTGTCAGACAGATTGTGTGTCTGTTCGCAGCTGTACCAGCGCTGTACCGGAGGCGGTGTACATTCGCCCCAAGGGTATGTGTCCTGGTCGCTATGTGTCCTGGTCGCTATGTGTCCTGGTCGCTATGTGTCCTGGTCGCTATGTGTCCTGGTCGCTGCACTAGCACCAAAGTGGGTGGAGCAACGACACAGCCTGTCAGGGGGAATGGCCAAGTAGAATTGGGGAGAAAAGTGTGTGGGGGGGGAGAATCCGGAAGAAAAAATGCTGTGGTTCAAGACGTGAACGTTTCTTGATCGTACATCTGTCTTAATGCAGGGGTTGCAGCCGGGCAGATGTACACGTACCCCGCCCGCTGCTGGAGAAAGAAGAGGCGACTGCACACTGCCACAGACCCCCGGCTGGGCCTTTATGGCCTCCAGCTAGGTAAGTCCAGCCCTCAAAGTCACCTCTGTCTGCCCTGCCCCTCACCTAGCCTCCTGTGTCTGCCCTGCTCCTCACCTAGCCTCCTGTGTCTGCCCTGCTCCTCACCTAGCCTCCTGTGTCTGCCCTGCTCCTCACCTAGCCTCCTGTGTCTGCCCTGCTCCTCACCTAGCCTCCTCTGTCTGCCCTGCTCCTCACCTAGCCTCCTGTGTCTGCCCTGCTCCTCACCTAGCCTCCTGTGTCTGCCCTGCCCCTCACCTAGCCTCCTGTGTCTGCCCTGCTCCTCACCTAGCCTCCTCTGTCTGCCCTGCTCCTCACCTAGCCTCCTGTGTCTGCCCTGCTCCTCACCTAGCCTCCTGTGTCTGCCCTGCTCCTCACCTAGCCTCCTGTGTCTGCCCTGCTCCTCACCTAACCTCCTCTGTCTGTATGCCCTGCTCCTCACCTAGCCTCCTCTGTCTGCCCTGCTCCTCACCTAACCTCCTCTGTCTGCCCTGCTCCTCACCTAGCCTCCTCTGTCTGCCCTGCTCCTCACCTAGCCTCCTGTGTCTGCCCTGCTCCTCACCTAACCTCCTCTGTCTGTATGCCCTGCTCCTCACCTAGCCTCCTCTGTCTGTATGCCCTGCTCCTCACCTAGCCTCCTCTGTCTGTATGCCCTGCTCCTCACCTAACCTCCTCTGTCTGTATGCCCTGCTCCTCACCTAACCTCCTCTGTCTGTATGCCCTGCTCCTCACCTAACCTCCTCTGTCTGTATGCCCTGCTCCTCACCTAACCTCCTCTGTCTGTATGCCCTGCTCCTCACCTAACCTCCTCTGTCTGTATGCCCTGCTCCTCACCTAACCTCCTCTGTCTGCCCTGCTCCTCACCTAACCTCCTCTGTCTGCCCTGCTCCTCACCTAACCTCCTCTGTCTGCCCTGCTCCTCACCTAACCTCCTGTGCCTGCCCTGCTCCTCACCTAACCTCCTCTGTCTGTATGCCCTGCTCCTCACCTAACCTCCTCTGTCTGTATGCCCTGCTCCTCACCTAACCTCCTCTGTCTGCCCTGCTCCTCACCTAACCTCCTCTGTCTGCCCTGCTCCTCACCTAGCCTCCTGTGCCTGCCCTGCTCCTCACCTAACCTCCTCTGTCTGTATGCCCTGCTTCTCACTTAGCCTCCTGTGTCTGCCCTGCTCCTCACTTAGCCTCCTCTGTCTGTCTGTATGCCCTGCTTCTCACTTAGCCTCCTGTGTCTGCCCTGCTCCTCACCTAGCCTCCTCTGTCTGCCCTGCCCCTCACCTAGCCTCCTGTGCCTGCCCTGCTCCTCACCTAGCCTCCTCTGTCTGTCTGTATGCCCTGCCCCTCACCTAGCCTCCTGTGTCTGCCCTGCTCCTCACCTAACCTCCTCTGTCTGTATGCCCTGCCCCTCACCTAGCCTCCTGTGCCTGCCCTGCTCCTCACCTAGCCTCCTCTGTCTGCCCTGCTCAGCCCTGTCCTTCCCTGGCTCCCGCCCTGCACCTCTGTGGGCTCATGTGATTACTGGTGATGATCTGGAATAATCTGGCTAAAAGCACATCACTCTGTGTCAGCGTGCTCTAAAGCACATCACTCTGTGTCAGCGTGCTCTAAAGCACATCACTCTGTGTCAGCGTGCTCTAAAGCACATCACTGTGTGTCAGTGTGCTCTAAAGCACATCACTGTGTGTCAGCGTGCTCTAAAGCACATCACTGTGTGTCAGCGTGCTCTAAAGCACATCACTGTGTGTCAGTGTGCTCTAAAGCACATCACTGTGTGTCAGCGTGCTCTAAAGCACATCACTGTGTGTCAGCGTGCTCTAAAGCACATCACTGTGTGTCAGCGTGCTCTAAAGCACATCACTGTGTGTCAGCGTGCTCTAAAGCACATCACTGTGTGTCAGCGTGCTCTAAAGCACATCACTGTGTGTCAGTGTGCTCTCAGCAGAACACAGGATGAAATGTGGTCGTTCACCCCGACTGGTAAACTTGTTTTGTGAGAAGTAGAACATGTAATTAGATTGACTGCTGGGAGCAGCGAGACAGAGCTCGGCCACTGCAGACAAGTATTTAATAAATGTTATGGAATGGAGTTTGGCCTTCTCCGGCTGCCACTTGAAATAGCTCACTTCTCACTCAACACGTTTCCTCCATTATATTCTCTCTCTATCTCCTTCTCTCCCTCGCTGATTGGGTTTGTCTCTTTCTTTCTGGTGGTTCTTTCATCTCTTTATTCTGCCATGCTGGCTGTTAGCTGGCTGTGTGTGTTTAGTGGCCAGCGTTCCTCAGCTCAAGTAACTGGTCCATTCTGTGCCCGAGGCCTGCAGCCCCACTGGGATGTTACACTATACTAAAGAATGAGCTTGACTAGAGAAAGAATCCCTGTATTCTTTGACAAAAACATAATATGTTACATCCTTCACTGTCGAGTAGTTTCTTAGAAAGGCCGTGTGAAATTCAGTATGCAGTCGATAGAAAACTCCCATTATCAGTTTCATGCCTTTGCTAAAAAAAATAGCTTGCACTTTGTGTTGTGCATGTGGGAAGAATGAGTGTTTGGGAAGTGGAGAAAGTAAGCGAGAGGGAGAGAGAGCCATGCAGGCAGTGAGAGAGGGAAAGCAAGATGGAGAGATAGCATGATGTGAAGCAAGCCTTTGTTTCCCAAACACATCCCATTGTTTTCCACTCAGCTCACACTCACTGCCTGAGCCTCTTCTGTGCCACCCCACAGACCACTCACTGCCTGAGACCCCTCCCTCTCCTGTGCCACCCCACAGACCACTCACTGCCTGAGACCCTCCCTCTCCTGTGCCACCCCACAGACCACTCACTGCCTGAGCCTCTCCTGTGCCACCCCACAGACCACTCACTGCCTGAGCCTCTCCTGTGCCACCCCACAGACCACCCACTGCCTGAGACCCTCCCTCTCCTGTGCCACCCCACAGACCACTCACTGCCTGAGACCCTCCCTCTCCTGTGCCACCCCACAGACCACTCACTGCCTGAGACCCTCCCTCTCCTGTGCCACCCCACAGACCACTCACTGCCTGAGCCTCTCCTGTGCCACCCCACAGACCACTCACTGCCTGAGCCCCTCCCTCTCCTGTGCCACCCCACAGACCACTCACTGCCTGAGCCTCTCCTGTGCCACCCCACAGACCACTCACTGCCTGAGACCCTCCCTCTCCTGTGCCACCCCACAGACCACTCACTGCCTGAGCCTCTCCTGTGCCACCCCACAGACCACTCACTGCCTGAGCCCCTCCCTCTCCTGTGCCACCCCACAGACCACTCACTGCCTGAGCCTCTCCTGTGCCACCCCACAGACCACTCACTGCCTGAGACCCTCCCTCTCCTGTGCCACCACACAGACCCTACCCTTCTCTGACAACAGTGCCCTGAATGTGAATAGCCAGCAGAGGGAAAACATTAACTGATTTAACCTGGCGTCTATTATATGGAGCACGTCGTGTGGCCAGCATAGGGCAGCAGCCAGAGTCCTTCTCGCCGGCTGGCTGGCTGGCTGGCTGGCTGGCTGACTGACTGGCTGACTGACTGGCTGACTGGCTGACTGACTGGCTGGCTGGCTGGCTGGCTGACTGGCTGGCTGGCTGACTGACTGGCTGGCTGACTGACTGGCTGGCTGGCTGGCTGGCTGACTGACTGGCTGGCTGACTGACTGGCTGGCTGGCTGGCTGGCTGACTGACTGACTGGCTGGCTGGCTGGCTGACTGACTGACTGGCTGGCTGGCTGGCTGACTGACTGGCTGGCTGGCTGGCTGGCTGGCTGGCTGACTGGCTGGCTGGCTGGCTGGCTGACTGGCTGGCTGGCTGACTGGCTGGCTGGCTGGCTGGCTGACTGGCTGGCTGGCTGGTTGGCTGGCTGGCTGACTGGCTGACTGGCTGGCTGACTGCTTAGGCAGGTTGTCTAACTGATGGTGTGCTAGAGACTGGGGCTGCATGCAGAATCAGCTCCCTGCTGCAGGCTGCTGCCGGTTCTATTTTTAGCCCCCCAGCTCCCATGGGTTAGAAGGGAAGGGGGGTGGGAGGGGGGGCTGTCTCGTCGCGGAGAGTTGAAAGTCAACGTGTGCAGACACAATGGTGAGGGGCTGCCGCCGCGTGCTGGAGAGGCCCTTATTAGAGAAGCGTGTTGCATCTGCCCCTCACGCCTACCTCCTAGATGATCTCCTCTCACCTAGGCAGACCTTGGTTGCCTAAGCAGCATGTTCGTGTTCAATATTGTGAAAAAGTCTTTTTAGTGGGTGCAGTGGGAAGATGAACACCTATGAAGGACTGATAGAAAGCTGGAGTTGAAGGGCTTTGAAGTGTGTTCTCTTTTCAAACATCCACCAAAGCTATTGGATGAACACACAGCTCTGTGGAGGAGAAGAGAGATGAACACACAGCTCTCTGCGGAGGAGAAGAGAGTGTAAATACACTGTGCGGATCTGACTGACTGTCAGAAGTGTTTGTTCTCCTTTGTCTGCTCAACCTGTCTCCTCCTACTCTGTTTGTTTAGATGTTCAGCTCAACGTAGGAGGAGATGTGTATGGTCGTGACAAGCTACTAAACTACATCCTACCTCATACTGTAGATGCCTATGGACCAAGTCAAAACTAAAGCATTAATTACCTTTAATTATTGAATGGGAGCAGTGCAGTCCCTTTGAGCATGTTTTAGTTGTTTAGTCTCAGTAAGATGGCTGAGGAGGATTTTATTAATATAGTGCAGTGAAAATAGTTGTGATGACATGTTTGAATACAGGCAGAAAAAAGGTGACAGCCGTTATGACAAATAAGTGCTCGAGTAATTTGCCATTTGCTTTTTTATGTCCAGTGTGAGTTGTCTTGGGCTCCATTTCTAAAAGAAAAATGGGAAGAAGTAATGGAAGGAAATATACTAATAGAAAGATACGCACAGGGTCCATAGATTGTAGCACTGATGGTTCTTCAGAATGTATTCACAATGCATTAGCAATATACATGTCCTATTGTCCTATTGCTTCACTCAACATTTAAACCCTCTTAGAGGTGAAGGAAACTTTAGCTGTCTATGACTTGGTGGTCAAGTCTTTGCATCCCTCCTCAGTGTGAGCCCTGCATGCTGTGACTTCTCCCCAGAGGTCACTTTGATCATTCATCGTGTTCATTTGTCCTTGTGCAGACGGCGGCCTCATGTCCAAGGACAGCCTTCCCACCCAGAGCACCACGCTGGAGGCTCTGCTACGAGGAGAAGGGCTGGACAAGAGGAACAACTCCAAGAACGACGAGGAGAGCCTGCTGGAGATCCAGGTGAGTTCTGACCGGGGATTCATTGTAATGGCAGGTTCTCTTGGTAGTTTGAAACTCCTACCCTGCGCGCCCATCAGCAGCCAGGAGTTACAGTATGTCAAAGTGTCCTTGAGCAACTCACTGAACCCCCGACTGTTCACTCACTGTACGACGCTCCGGATAAGAGTCAGCCAAACATTTCAAATGTAACTGTTCAGCGATAGCTCTCAAACCATTCAAGGCCACTGAGTGATGCACTCCAATTGGTTGCCAAGGCAACTTACCAAGTTTTTCCAGCTGGTCCTACAGGGCTCGTTAGCTGACTCGCCGAGAAGCGTTCTGGAGTAGGCTTCTTCAACTCTGACCCTCCATTTACTGAAAATTATGTATGGTAATCATATTTAATTTAAAGTTTGTTCTTTAAAGCAACTACGAGCAACATTTCCCCTTGTTATGAAACAGTCTATATTTAATAGTGATGCCTCACATCTTACCTATAACAGCAGATGAGACCAAAGCCAAGTGAATCAGCGAGTGCTCTCTTGTTGTTTATAGAGTCTCTCTCTCTTCCAAGTCTTTCCATCTCGGAGAGAGACTCTATAAACAACTCGCCGATTCACTCGGTTTTGGTCTCATCTGCTGTTATAGGTAAGATGTGAGGCATCACTATTAAATTTAGACTGTTTCATAACAAGCGAAAATGTTGCTCGTAGTTGCTTTAAATAATAATAATAATAATAATCTTACTAATATAATTGGGCGGCCGATGGCGCAGTGTGGCGGCGCACAATTGCTCAACTGCCAGTTGAGCGGGCGAGGTTGCGCAGTGGAGACCTCGTGGGCAAACCACCCAGGCACAGTAGAAATGAGCCCTGAGGAGCAGAAGGTTACGACAACAACGACAGAAATGAGCGCTGCCAATTCAGTGGGCGAGGCAGCGAGGGACGCTAGAAAGAAAGCTTGCTCTATTTCTACTACTAAGTAATAATAATAATGATAGGGTTATGTAATGTAATAAAATATTAAATCATTTTTCATATGATTTTAAATTAAATATTTGCTGTTATGAATTGGCCAATTTTTGTATTGTCATTTTAAATTTTAATTGATTTAAAAAATAATCCTCCAAAAAGCTACAATCCTAACAACACTTAGTTCACTACTGGTAGATCTAAAAAGAGTAAAGCAAAGGAAGCAAAGTATCTGAACACATCTCCTGTCTTATCAATCTAAACAGTTGTCCCATTTTACTGGTTACAGTAACTAAAATGATTAGTCCATGCAATCCTGTGGAAGGTGAGAGGCAATAATATCCCTTAACATCACACATCCCAAAAAAGTCCATGTGAAGGCCTGAAATACAGGAAGAGAAGACTTGGCACGCACCACTGTGCCTAATGGACATCTAAAAAAAGTACATTCAGTTCAAAAGTTATGAAGTTGCCTTGTCAGAGATTGTTTAATACTGTATCCTGCTAAAAAACAACAACAAGAACAATACTTCAGGAAACACAGGATGATGAGACTTGGAGCACCATGGCTCATCCGTCCTGTTAAGACAAAGGTTTTTCTTTCTTTCTTTGAGAAATAAAGGTACAGTATTATAACAACACATTCTATAGAGATATTATTCCCTGCTTTTGCAACAGAAACATCAAATGGGCATTTTTTTTATTGGGACAGAAATCTATCTAAACCTAGATTGCATGGAGAATGAAATGATTGATTTTCCTATGTATTTTGCCAAGCATTTTTTTCCCAGCAAGCTGTGGGTTTACCCAAAGCAGAGTGTTGAACTGGTCTCTCCTCTCTTTCTAAAATAAATATATATACAAGTTAATTCCCAAATGTTTTTGTGACCAAAATGTCGACTCTTTTTAATAAATCAATGCAGAGGTGATAAGTGTGCAGGAATTGAATTTTTTCTTTGGAATTGGATCTTTGGGGGAATAGATTCCCTGCACCACAAAAGAGACAAAGCAAGTGGTGTGTGAGCCCACTGGCATATATTAAATACAGCCAATGGTGTTGCCTAGTTGTACTCACCTCTCCTCTCTTTCTGCCATAGAGGGTTCTTGAGGCAGATGCAGCAGAGGATGCCTTCAATGACGATGATGACTTTGAGGTGGACACTCCCAAGAGGAGGCACCGGGGCAAAGGAAGAGTAAGTGATCTGAAGGACACCACTTCTCATGTGCTTGAGCTGAGACTACTCCCAGTCACACAGTTGCCAGGTCTCCACTACAGGTTCAAGGGGAATTGATGGGGCTTTTATTTTCATGCCAAGCAGTTTCCTTCTTAAAAACAAAGCATGTGTGCCAGAGTTCAATATAAAAAGAGTGCTTTCATCCCATGTTGTGAACATTTTAAGCCTTACAAGCTTCACTCAGTCCTGGTATGGAAAAGCACCCACCTCCATACATTCATTACCCTGTTATAATGTAATTATCAATACATCTGTGGTCTGACCAAGGATTCTTGCACCTAAACTCCCCCACTGTGACTTATATCTGTGTAGATGCTTTCATAGTGATATTGACACATACACACACACACACACACACACACACACACACACACACACACACACACACACACACACACACACACACACACACAAGCCCTTTCCCCACATGCGCTTTGTACCGCAAAATGACCGGAACGTGGTGTAATGCCTGCATGTGGGAAAGGCGCCGTGCCGGTATAAGCGCGACCCCGTCGTCCCCGACATTTCACCAGTTTCGATCCAGTCAGAAGAGCGGTATGCTCTTAAGGTGACGCAAGTGGAAACGGGTCCAGTCATTTTCCTTCAATCATGGGCGAAGTGTAGCCTACACACGTTGCTTAATGTTCCAGCGGGCATAATCTAATCATTCGCGCACATTAAAGCAAACTGGCGAAATGATCTTGTGATAGCCTAATAAGAGCAGTATGTCAGCTTGCTGATTTCCGAAGGCAAGCCGGACACATCAAACGAAGCCAGTCTGTAAAAAGTGCTTCAACGCGACGCAGGTGAACGGATAAACATCGAACCAGCAACTATTTCTCTCAGACACGGATCCCAACTTCTTCAAAGTGCATCATCTAATCATTCGCGCACATCAAAGCAAACTACTTCCACACATTTCGCTTCATGCATTTGCTTTCTCTACATACATAGGCTACAAGCGTTGGGCAGCTTGCCTTGCAAGCCTCTGCCATTCTCGCTTTGTCTGTCCTGTGTCAGGCTGCTGCAAAGTACGGAGGACTGAGTGAAGTTTTGCCGACCCCCCAAATAAGCTCCCCCCGTCCCCCAACATACCGGCTATTTGACGACTAGATTCCCATATGCGTGCGCTAAGGTGTGAAGGGAAATTCAGGGAAATGTCCGATATTGACTTACAGGTAATTTTCCGGTACGCATGTGGGAAAAGGGCTACGCACACACACACAGTGTGATTTCTGTCACTGTCAACTGCAACAACACTGTGTTGTTGCAGTTGTTAAAGGGACAATCCACTGAAAAACACGCATACTCCACAACTTTACTCAAATCAACTCACAATAACTGTCAAACTAAATTAATGACTGCAAAACTGTTTACATTTTTCGGATATGTGTGGGATTATGTGCAAAATAACTCAGCATTGAAAATCGGCGGAGTGTTCCTTTAAGAACAATCTGTCTCATAATTTTGACAGTAGAATGTGTTTGCTTGTCTTATATACTTCCTTTGCTACTAAAATTAACTTGAATTTTGTTTGTTAAATATATTCTTTTCCAGATTCCGTTCCAAAATATCTTCTATTTATTAATTGATTTTTTCTTGTCATGAACCTGAATAGAATCAGCAATAGCTTGAATGTAATGCCACCATATATGTTGTAGTTGCAGTTTGGAGCTTTATATCGTGTGATAGGATCTGACTAAACTCTGGTTGAAGGTGCCTGGCTCGGTCTTCAGTGATTGGTTAACTGGACATCTCTCTACAGGGTCGGGGGTCGGGCCGCAGGAGGACGGACATGGACGATCTGGACAAGCCATACGTCTGTGACAGTAAGTACACATCACTCTCTACAACATCAGCTGTGTTGTGCTGTCATATACTTTCATCTGGTTAGTTTGCAGTGCTGACTACACAATATAATACTCATTTTCTTAATTATCTAGTGAGTCTCTGCAATGTACAGTATTGGGGTTTTGTTCTTAGTTTATTATACACCATTGTATAATAATACAATAATACAGAAAGCACTCATCTTAAAATTATTTTGAAATGTAAAAATGTAACTTAGATGTTAGACTGAAAAATCTACTTTGAATTTTAAACATGCATTGACAAAGTATCACAATAATATTGTGTACGTTTATACATTATAGGTAATGTATCAAATATATTGTGGAAAAACATGCCAGAGCCCTTGATCATTGTCATTCAGTCATGTACACCTGTACATTTTTGTATATCAGTACGTGGTACACTATATTGGATACACTCTGGATATCTAAGTTTCTTACTGCATCTCAGGCCTCATTTAGGCCTTTTTTATTCCAATTTTCTTTGACTTCTATTATAAATTATTTCAGAATTAGTCTTGATTCCATTTGTTTGATTATGAAGGAAGTTTTCTTGTCGATGTGCTGAAAATGAGACAAAACAAGTAGAACACATGATCAAGATCATTGTTTTCATGAGCTTCACCTGTCTTCTGTTTTGTTGTGATTACAACATTTCTTGCACAAGAACCTTTCATAATGCAGGTCCAGTTCTGTCTGGTCCACTTCATATGTTTAAGCTTTCTATCTATGGAATACATACAGATCAAGATGTTATTCCAAAAATACAGTCACGGTTACTGTGCTGAAAAAGGTGACCGGGGACCAAGACTGAGACAGTACAGCAAGAGAGATGAAACCACAGATGTCTCATGTATTCCCGTAGACAGACATGCAAGTTGCATGTGGAAACCTAGGCGGGGGGGTATTGGATTTTACTCTTGTGGTGACTCTTCTTCAGCGACACATACTCATGCTATTCTCCCTTTCCTTTTCTTTTTGCTTTGTGTTTTCTCTGTTTCAGACAGATACAAACAAAAGCATAACTCAAAATCTTCGACTTCAGGTATCTGGACTTGTTGACTCTTTTTGTCGGTAGTTCTTTAGGATATTTGGAGTGGTTTGGTAGATTGTTGAGTGGTAGTGTGATGAATGATCTAGCCCCTACACTGTCTTGCTTTTCCCAAGCTGAAAAGCCCCCTTGGTGCTCTGACTTTATTCATACATTCCTCTTCTCCAGCCCCTGCTGAGGCATACTGTAGCCTGCCAAAAATGGGCTGTGCTGTCTCCTGTATTTGTCATTTATTTGACTGAGTAACTTAATCAGCTCCTTCAGATCATTCCTTTCCTCGTGGAGTCAGATGTAGATATGGATGCTACAGTATCAGTCATATATAACCCCACTTGTTGAATTTATCATCCCGTACTTTGCTGTTTTTCCCCCTACAAATAACAATGCACTCATGCAAAACTAGAGACATGCTGCATTATAACTTAGGGGCGTTAACAGCTTCCACACAGGTGAACATCCTGATGAAAACTTGATTTTTGGTGGCGGGCGGGTGTTTGACCTCTTGCTGTGTGAAGTTCTGTTTACAATCAAGGGATACTGAGGTTTATAAGCCTCTATCCTTGAGGTGGTCGGAGAAGTAAACAAAACAAAAGATGCATGTAGAAATGGACTGTCCTCCCTGATCTGTCTGGCAGAAATGATTTGTGTATAATAAGTGCAACCGGTCATGGGAATGGTAGGCCTGAACATGTAGCCTCTGTGTTTTGTGCTCTGTGTGTTGCAGTCTGTGGGAAGCGCTACAGGAACCGTACAGGGTTAAGCTACCACTACACCCATTCCCACCTGGCAGAGGAGGAGCGAGCCGGGGAGAGAGGCTCCGTGTCGTCCAGATCGCCCTCTGCACAACGAGCCCACACACACAAACGTAAGAGCTGGACTGCTGGCGTGCATCACGGGGCTCCGCTCCCTCAAACTAACCATCACTTTACGGTCCCATATTTACATACGACTAAAGAGCTGCGTAAACATACGCAGTACTTGCCTGTTGCCTGTATACAGCAGGCAGCTGGTTTGAGCTGAAAGCCGGACTGAAACTAATTACCTTAAGTAGCTGTAGTAGTAACACTGCACCAGGTTTAGGAACCTTGAACCTGGCTCCACCTGTACTTGCATCATCTCAGGGATCCCAACAGGCTGTTATTATCTTCTTATCATCCACTCGATTCAGGCTGTTGACAGCAGACACTTGTACATAATGACTGTGTAATGTATCTATGGCAGATTAACTGTTTTCTTACACCTGAATCATACTTCATGACTTGAATGCATTGCTTGCACGTGGAAGCTCATTCATTTGGAATGAGATGATCTGTTTCCACTCCATCGTTCCGTTAGACTGCAGGTGCATCGCGTTGTGATGAAGGTGCTGCATGCATTGCATTGTGTTTCTACTTCATCATGTTGATATATAATAGATGTTTCGCACTTCTGTTTTTTTTGCTAGCGCTACATTGCATTTTTTGTGATGGAGAAAAAAACCGTCTCACTGAATCCGATGCCCAGTTTGCAGCAGCACAAATGCATTAAGGACAAAGTGTGATGTGTTAGAGAGGATACATGTTTGTCTTCTTGTCCCTGGCGTTCCCGTGTAGGTCCAAAGGGTCCAGGTGGGACTGGCATTCCCAATAACTACTGTAATAAATGCCATGGCTCCAACAGGAAAACCGCTAAACCCTGCTCAGCCTGCCAATGCACAAGTGAGTGTACAAACACTGACATCGTTAGGAGCCAATATACCAGCGATGCCTTTACTAGTTATAAATCTGTTGGGTTATGTGTTGTGCTGAGGGACACACTATATGACTGTTAGCCCAATTATAGCCACAATTTGTCCATCACAATTGTTTTCAACATCAGGCCACATCTGTGTTTTGCGTGACTGCAATGGATGTTTGATACCCCACAATTATTTCATACATACGTTTCATTTTTACACATTGATTCTTGATTTGATTGATTGATGAGCCAATGAGAGTTGGACACAGGGGGGTGGGGGTAGTGTGGAAAGCAATGCTCCATGTTTGTTTTGTTTCCATGCTGTAATATTGTGAGAGCTTATGTTTTCATGAGATGGGGGGGGGGGGTGTTGTGTGGCATTACAACTTTGTTAGTGTGTAATCACCGCCTTTACCTCATCCTCAAGTGTGTGATCCCTGAATCCACCTTGTGTGTGTGTGTGTGTGTGTGTGTGTGTGTGTGTGTGTGTGTGTGTGTGTGTGTGTGTGTGTGTGAGTGAGAGAGTGTGTGTGCACGTCCCTCTATGATGGCAGGATGAAAAAATAAGAAGAAAGCCAGTCATTGTAGTCTTGTAATGTTCTTTAGTCTTAGATTACTTTGTTATGGTGTTCTAGCTTCTCACTCTCTTCCTCCCCTCCCGTCCTGCATGCTAGCCAACTGTGTAGAAGAGAAGGAAGACGGGACTTTGATCGGGGCAGAGGAGTTGTTTGGCACCACCTCGGAGAGCGACACTTCCACCTTCCACGGCTTCGAGGACGACGAGCTGGAAGAGCCGGCCCGGAACGGCAACGGAATATCCAACCGACACAGATAGAGAAAACCCTCTAGATTTAAAGAGACATTTTTTAAATATGGATTAACCTCTGGCAAAAATCTGCTGCTTCTTTTTCGATGTTTTTTGTTTGCAGAAAGCACAAAGTGATGATTTCAGGACAGAAATGCAAGTGTTATTTTATCTACTGAACATTGTTGAATAATTTATGAACACTCTTTTTTAATATATATTAACTTTAAAGGCAATGAGCGACTGTCAGTATTTCCTGACAAGTGACATGTTCTCCATGCAAAACAGGAGAATAACGTTTTTGGAGAGTAGCCCCCCCCCCCCTTCCACTGGAGCAGAAGGAGCAAATATGAACTATGAACAAAAAAAACACTGGAATACAAATAATTCTAATTCTCAGTTCTGGATGATTTGCCAGGGGAAATGGAAGTTCTAACAATTTAACTTAAATTGAAGGGCATGAATGATGAGTTTGGAAGATGATTGAATGTCATTACAGACCCATACTCCAGCTACTGGATGTTTCAGAATCAGTAGTCAATGTGACTATGAAGGCCTCCTCTTCTGCTCTAGCTCTGGATTATACTTGTATGAAAATGAAGGAACCAATGAAAGGACTGCCACAGGCCACTGAAAACTTGCTTGGAGATGAAGAAGACCATAGACCTTATAGACATGGGGCACTGGTTAGATGAAAGGTAAGCATCAGTACTCCTCTCATTTAGCATTTAACAATATCTGTTGATGGATCAACAAGCAAGTTACCATTCAGACTGTCAGTGAACTAGGAGTTGTAATGTGTTAGTGACTATTGTTGTCCCAGTAAGTACATCGCTGAGATCTTTTTCAGAGTAATGATGTGTGCCAATGTGTGGTTAGGACTAAATGCATCATTGTTGCACAGTAATCAGACAATCAAACGGCTACAGCTCTGCTTTGGCCTTACAAATGAAAATGTTCCCATCTCTGCTCTCTTCAAGGCACATGGACCCAATTGACAAATGCCAAAACAACAAAACATACTCTTTTCTTTTTAATTTGAGAAACAATGTTTCTTGTTAGGAACAAGCTATATCCTAGTTTTTGCTGAGACTTATTTCAGCAAACCCTCAACAAACTATACTGCCCGTGAGTCTAACCCATATTGTCTGTGTTATGTAGGAGCACCCAGCACCATGGCATGTGGCCCCAAGGGTGAGGGTGGCCAGTGAAGATCAGGGGTTAACCCTTAAAACTGATGAGCCTTCATGCCCCTCCTGAACTGGGCCCAAAATAACAGACTCAAATGGTTGGATAGCCATCAACCACCTCATAGACCCAGTGGCTTAATTGAAGCAACCGCTCCCTTGAGAATATGTATCGATCGCTTCTGAACATTTGAAATGTGAGTAGATCCAGCTTCGTTTGGTCCTTCCTGCACTGTGCTGGAGCTCCACTGGACTGTGGGAACACTAACGGACGGCCTCTGGACGGGTTTGGGCCCTGCTGTCCCCTCGGCCTGCCCACTCCTGCTCTGTGACTGTGTCTGTGCTGTGTGATCCACTGTGACACTAAGAAGTCATTATCCTCATCACTGTGCCAGCCTGCCGCCCTGCACTGGAAGCCAGCTCTGACAGCCATGACCCTCCAACCTGATTGGACCAGTGACCCCTGACCCCAGCCATAGAGACGGTGCTTAACTCCACCACTAATCCAAGCAGACCTCTGGACTACTGTATTAATACTCTCACATAGACTCGAAGGTTTTCTCTTTCACCCTTTCTCTCTTTTGCGCTCTATTTCCCTGGCCCTCTCATTATGACTTGAATGGGTCACAATAAATTTAGCTCATTTTTGCATCTTTTCTCCGTTGTATATTTCTATGTTTTTGAACCGTTGAAAGACTGGATTTGATATTTGTATGATATTGACTCCTTGGGTTTGTTCAGACTATTGATACCTCTGTCCTGATCAGGTGCACAATAGCCACAACTACTCAGGCATCTTTCATTTACTCTGCTGTTGATTGTTCAGCCATTCAGCCCTGATTCATGTGATTGTATTCAATTGGCAAAGAGAGACAGTAACGCCTCACAAGGATCCCATTGTAATCAATTGGGATGCTGCAGTTCCATTGTCACAGTAACCAATGTCACATGCTGTCGGACAACATTGCAATAACAAGCTTCTACTCCATTTGCTCTCTACTGATTTATCTGGCTTCACGCTTTCCGTTCAGAACCTCTTCACTTCTTTTTTTGAAACGGTCATTTCAGTCTCAGATTGTGACTGAATAGAGAGAGTCATCTCAGAAGCATTTGAAAATGATATTTGTCGCTTTGCTCAGAGCCTCACAGTTGGCGAGAAATGAAATCTATAAATCCAAGTTATCTGTGACATTTCAATTGAGTGCTTTAAAAGGCCTAATTGCTTTATGACATTTAGAAGGTGCTTGTAGTGCTGTATCAAAGAGCCTTTTAGGTCCTCGTAGGTTGCACCTTCTGTGTAAGAAGTCTGTGTCCTTCCATGTGATCATCCAGTATAGCTACAATGTAATAATCCGCAATGTTGCTCCGTTATTTGAAGACAGCCGCTAATCCTATGGGGACAAGGTGAGAGCTGTGCTTACATCCTTATACAGTATGTGTCTGTGATGACTCAGAAGTGCTTACATCATTATACACTATGTGTCTGTGATGACTCTCAGAAGTGCTTGTGCATTCATATCTTTCTACAACACTCAGTTCCCTCAGGGACCCTCCCCGCAACAATTTGTTTCTTCTCGACAAAGAATAGATCTGAGACTAGTTAATGATCTCGTCTTCTGTATCCATTATGTGGAGTTTCCACATTAATATGGGTCCATGTCGTTATCTTCCAAAGTCATGTCAATAAGTGAAAGCATGTGTCATGAATCATAGTCTTCTAAACGTTAACCTTATATGAGCAGGTCTAGTCTGGTGCAGTTCTGAACAAAACAAAACAAAAACGCTTCTAATGCAAAGTCAGTGATGTCTGCTTATTAAGTGTCACCAATCATGTAATAGCCTGTATACCTCGTCAAAGACAGCAATAGGCCCTGGTACTCTCTTGTCAAGCCTATCATGTGTAGAGAGGGAGAATCAGGGTGGGAACGGAGCCAAGAGGAGATGAAATGGACATAACTGGGCGTTTGTTTCATCTTCAGCTGTAAATACGAGTCCAAATGGAGAGAATGAAGTCTTTGTTTGTTAAACTATTTTTATTGTTCTGAAAAAAAATAAAGAATCTTTGCCCTGGTAAAGCTCTGTTTATTTTCTGTGAGAAAGGTCATGAATAACTTGCCGTTTGGTAAAGACTATAGGTCAGCTGTGACCAGGGACCTCGCATTGATCGGTGCCTCTTGAGAAATCACCCAAGTCAGGCAGTTGAAGTCCAGCAGCCGGTCGTAAAAAGAAACAAAGTTGGCAGTCATATCAGTTTCTCTGCCACTGAGGAGACAGGGTTGTATTATTAGTCGCAGGGTCTGGAGAGCAGGGAGGTCAGACAGAGAGAGACCCAGTCTGAAACGGTCTGGAGAGCAGGGAGGTCAGACAGAGAGAGACCCAGTCTGAAACAGGGTCTGGAGAGCAGGGAGGTCAGACAGAGAGAGACCCAGTCTGAAACAGGGTCTGGAGAGCAGGGAGGTCAGACAGAGAGAGACCCAGTCTGAAACAGGGTCTGGAGAGCAGGGAGGTCAGACAGAGAGAGACCCAGTCTGAAACAGGGTCTGGAGAGCAGGGAGGTCAGACAGAGAGAGACCCAGTCTGAAACAGGGTCTGGAGAGCAGGGAGGTCAGACAGAGAGAGACCCAGTCTGAAACAGGGTCTGGAGAGCAGGGAGGTCAGACAGAGAGAGACCCAGACTGAAACAGGGTCTGGAGAGCAGGGACGTCAGACAGAGAGAGACCCAGTCTGAAACAGGGTCTGGAGAGCAGGGAGGTCAGACAGAGAGAGACCCAGTCTGAAACAGGGTCTGGAGAGCAGGGAGGTCAGACAGAGAGAGACCCAGTCTGAAACAGGGTCTGGAGAGCAGGGAGGTCAGACAGAGAGAGACCCAGACTGAAACAGGGTCTGGAGAGCAGGGAGGTCAGACAGAGAGAGACCCAGTCTGAAACAGGGTCTGGAGAGCAGGGAGGTCAGACAGAGAGAGACCCAGACTGAAACAGGGTCTGGAGAGCAGGGAGGTCAGACAGAGAGAGACCCAGTCTGAAACAGGGCCTGGAGAGCAGGGAGGTCAGACAGAGAGAGACCCAGTCTGAAACCATCTTGGGCCAGGGGAAAGAGGGAATGGGGATCAAGACAGATTGGAAAGTAGTCCTAGATAGGGTAAAAGCATCAGATGGCAATAAACAAGTGAAAAGCAGCGATGGGAAGTTACTGCATTGTTTGATTGTTACTGTACTTACAGTAAATAGGGTTTTCAGGTACTTTACTGAGTATTTTTCTGACAATGTTTTACATTTACTCCCTACAATTTAACACAAATAGCTATCTGTACTTTATACTCCTTACATTTTCAAATCAGGCTTGTTACTTTAGTTTTAATGCATGACAGACGATGTAACATTTGTTGTTTGTCTCTCTCGTCTCACGCTCCCCCAGCTTTTACGCATTATGTGCACCTTTTTCGTGGAAAAACCATATCACACAAATTATTAAAAGTATAGTCTTTATACATCTTGGAGGGGATCTTTTAAGTTTAATAGTCTTTGAATGGTAACACTTTACAATACTGTAACACAAAAAATGGGTAGTTATTGAGGAACTAGTCAGGAACTAACCATTAGTTCATGAATAGTTAATGATTAGTTCCTGAATAGTTAATAGGTAGTTCCTTAATGGTAGTTACTTAGGAACTGACCATTAGTTACCATGTTAACGAACCAGTAAGTAATGATTACTTCCTTAAAAATATATATATATTTAATTTTTTATTTAGCTAGTTCATGAATAGTTAATGGGTAGTTCCTTAATTACCCTTAATGGTAGTTCCTTAAATATCCTTAATGGTAGTTACTTAAGAACTGACCATTAGTTACCATGTTAACGAACCAGTAAGTAATGGTTACTTCCTTAATTTTTTTCTGATAGTTCATGAGTAGTTAATGGGTAGTTACAGTACTTAAGAACAGACTATTAGTTACCATAGTTGTTACTAGGGAATTAATCATTAGTTCATGATTACTTCATCATTACTTACATATTTGTGCCCCCTCAAGTAAAGCAGGGCTACATACTTAGTTGTTACTAGGAAATGCATCATTACTTCATGATTATCTTACCATTAGTTACCATCACCCTACCCTATAACAAATAGATAGCTCATTTGGTAGAGACTAATAATCTTGCGTTCTTGGGGCCAAGGGTTCAAACCTCACCTGGAACAACTCTTGTATTTATTTGTTATAGGTAGCGTGATGGTAACTAATGGTAAGATAATCATGAAGTAATGATGCATTCCCTAGTAACAACTAAGTATGAAGCCTGCTTTACTTGAGGGGGCACAAACATGGTAACTAATCATGAACTAATGATGAATTCCCTAGTAACAACTAAGTATGATGGCCTGCTTTACTTGAGGGGGCACAAACATGGTAACTAATGGTAAAGTAATCATGAAGTAATGATGAACTCCCTAGTAACAACTAAGTATGATGGCCTGCTTTACTTGATGGGGGGAAAAAAATATGGTAACTAATGATGAAGTAATCATTAACTAATGATTCATTCCCTAGTAACAACTATGGTAACTAATAGTCTGCTCTTAAGTAACTACCCATTAACTACTCATGAACTAGCAGAAAAAAATTAAGGAAGTAATCATTACTTACTGGTTCATTAACATGGTAACTAATGGTCAGTTCTTAAGTAACTACCATTAAGGATCTTTAAGGAACTACCATTAAGGGTCATTAAGGAACTACCCATTAAACTACTCATGAACTAGCGAAAGAAAAAAAAAATGTTTTAAGGAAGTAATCATTACTTACTGGTTCATTAACATGGTAACTAATGGTCAGTTCTTAAGTAACTACCATTAAGGAACTACCTATTAACTATTCATGAACTAATCATGAACTAATGGTTCGTTTCTGATTCGTTCCTTAGTAACTACCCAATTTTTGTGTTACAGTATTGCAAAGTGTTACCCTTTGAATTATATGAAGATGTGAGTTTCTATTAGCTTTGCACAGAAACACAGTCTTTTACTCTTACTTGAGTAAACAAATTGAATCAGTACTTCTTTTACCAGTCTTCTTTTACACAAGTAACTACTTCTACTTAAGTAAAGAATGTGTGTACTTTTCCCGTTTATCAATAACTCCCCTTCCTGAACTCTCCTCCCCCACCATTCTAAAGCATGGCACCCATTATATTCTAAAGCATGGCACCCATTCTCTTTCTCCCTTCCCCTGCTCCTTCCCCACCTATCCTTCCCTGCTCTCTCCTCCCCCACATTTCCCATTCCCTCCCCACCTCCTCCCTTTCCCTGCTCTCTCCCCCCCCACATCCCCCACTCTCCCTCCCTCCTGCTCCCTCCTCTTTCCCCCTTCCCCACCTCCTCGCCTTCCCTGCTCTCTCCTCCCCCACATTTCCCATTCCCTCCCCACCTCATCACTTTCCTACTCTCTCCTCTCACATTCCCCCTGCTCTCCCTCCCCACCTCCTCCCTCTCCTGATCTCTCCTCCCCCACTATTCTAAAACATGGCACCCATTCCACCCCTAAAGCATGGCACCCATTCTATTCTATATTTTCTATATTTCTCTATCATATGTTCAATGTGTTATTATTACTACTGTAATTGCTACTGTTGTGTCAGCTAGAATTAGCTAGACATATTTTCTGTCAATCCAATCCAACTCACTGAGCCACAGTGCTTGAAAGAGGTTTTTCTCAGTTATCCTCATGGATATTTCAGTGGTGAGTGAAATTAGTTGGATAGTGATACTTGGGCCAGATCTGACTCGTCATGATATGACTTGAGCTGGCCCCGATTGGGCTCTCTCGATTCGTCCGGGTCCGTCCGTGCTTGCTGGGAGAGCTTTTCAGTTTTTCCTCTGGCTGTCAACTTTCAAAATGCACCGACTGTGGTGGTGGTGCGGGAATCAGACCTGCCACCCGCATGTTCCCGCCTCTCTATGTGGATGTAAAGGCTGACTGACAAACCCATGACCTCAAAAGTGACTGAGGCTCAAACCCACAAACTGCTGAAGAGCAATCCAACTCACTGAGCCACAGTGCTTAAAAGAGGTTTTTCTCAGAGCTTTTCAGTTTTTCCTATGGCTGTTGACTTTCAAAATTCACCAACTACGGTGGGACTACGGTGGTGGCACAATCAAATCTGCCACCCTCTGGCTGTCGCCATTCAAAACTGACTGAGGCTCGAACCCACAACCTCAAAAGTGACTGAGGCTCAAACCCACAAACTGATAAAGAGTAATCAAACTAGTTGAGCTACTGCGTCATTCTGCTTAAGACAGGTGTTCTCAGAGCTTTTCAGCTTTTCCTCTGGCTGTTGCCGGTCAAAGCTGACTTAGGTTTTGTCTGTCTCACGCTCTCGCATTATGTGCACCTTTTTTGTGGAAAAAACACAAATTATTAATCAAACTATAGTCTATGCATCTTAAAAGTTGTTTTGAGGGGATCTTTTAAGTTTAATAGTATTTGAATTAAATTAATATGACGTGAGTTTCTATTCACTTTGCACAGAAAATACTGAGGCTTGAAACCACAATCTCGATAGTGCTAGGCAGCTATCAAACTCTGAGCGCTGGGTCACACTTCTTGCATTCAAAACTGACTGAGGCTCGAACCCACGACCTCAAAAGTGACTGAGGCTCAAACCCAGAAGCTTAATACCGTTGAGCACTAATCCAACTCTCTGAGCCACTGGATCACACTTCTCAAGACAGGATTTCTCAGAGCTTTTCAGTCTTTCATCTGGGTGTCCACTTTCAAAACTGACCGAGGCTCGAACCCACCTCAAAACTGTCATGCAGCTCTCAAACTTTATGAGCCACTGAGTCTCACAAGGTCAAGTTATTTCTGTCAGAGCTTTTCACTCTTCACTTGAGAACTGAGACGTTCTTCAAAGTCCAAGCTTTCACTGAGGCTCCAACCCAAAACCTCCAAATTGTGGTGTGGCCATAGTCATTTCCAATGGCAACATGTCCCCACCACTTTCCAACACAAAGTGACGGCCTTGTGTACTCAGATGTCAAGAAGTCTGGAAAAGTATGGAATTTTGAAATGAAAAATGTGTAGGAACCCTGGGTAGAATGAAAGTGCTTAAACACAGGACACATACTAGGTATAACAATGAAAACCCATAAGGAACAGAGCAAAAAGACAATTAGTAGTGGAGTAAATACACTTGGAGGAGGAAATGGCATGCTAAGCAAGCATGGATGCCAAATTCAGCTTATGATTGTGTAGCTATGGTATAAGAATGGCGTAGTCTTTTATTGCCCATCACTCCTGGTGTAATACTCATCACAGTTATATCTATTTGCTGATACAATGTGCTTCTGAAATATCCATCCCATTCACTTACTGTTATTTGGGTTGATGATGGTATTGAGAACAGAAATGCTCCATCATAAATGTGTGTGATATGTTTAAACAGTTTGTGGCAGTGAATATCGGGAATGTGACCAATGTACAAAGAACATCAAACGACACAGTACAAAAGGATTGAAGACACACTCTTCTCTAAGTATTCCATTGTTAGGATTTACATTTGCACATATTTCAGCAGCGTTGAACTATAATACACCTGATAAAGGCATTGACATTTTATATTAGCAGTAGCACGTTATGAGGACATCAGCCAAAAGAGGAGACACCTTGGTTGTTTGTTGACACAGCAGAGGAAACATGAATAAGAGAGGAGCAGACAGGTCCAGAGGTTTTATTATGATAAGATAGCAGGTGCTTGGCTGTTTTAGAGTGCCAGTAGTTATCTTGCTGATTGAGAAACTAGAAGCACAAAATGCCCTGGATATGTTACATGCATAGTAATGTGCTCATATCATAAAGTGTGCTTCTGGCTAATGAAAATCTATAGAGCCAATTTATATCTACAATGTACTCTGTACATAGCATCTGTGTTTGTGCTAAGGATAATATTCAGAATAATATTCAGTACATTGACTTGATGAATTAAGCATCTCTCTCTACCTTATAATCAAGAGGTTATTGGTTTATAATAATTATTATAAATATGACCTGTACAGTGCATTGCAATGACTCAAATAGAAAATAAGTCACTCATTCAGCAGTGTGGTCTAATGTCACTGGCAGTTGACACCGTGGCCCCATGGGGGAGCTGTGACACAGAAATCTCCTCAGTCCAACACCCTCTCTGTTGAAGAGGAGTGGAGCAAAGAGGCCTTCCATATTCAGTCTGTGACGGCCATGACGGCTCAAACACTGTTCTCAGTTGCATTCAAGTGGGGTGATGTCCATCCACTGAAGAGTGTTGCTCCAGTTCAGTAGTTTAAAGGGCTTCCCCTTGTCTGTCTGTCTCTCTGCTGTGTTTGAGGAGTACAGCGACTCCATGACTGTCCAACAACATGCAGTTTTCCCAATAGTCATTAAAACACATTAACGTTATTCAGTGAGGAGTCATGATGGACATATTCCTCAAGAACAATGGGTATGTTTCGGCATTTCGAGAAAAGGAAGAATGAGATATCCATGCAATACAAAAGCAACAAAACATAAAGGAACGTCCCATATAAGGCAACAAGCCTTGTATTCTCTCTGCCTAGAGAGAGAGAGTCGTTTTGATATCATGGTAAAAAGATAGACTTTTCACTTCTTCCAGTATGGTGAACGCTGCGCAGCACAGCTGTGTAACACTGTCTCCGCCCACCATGGCAGGTCTTGTGGTTTACCCACCACTAGATGGCACTGGCAACTTTTAATAGAAGACTGCACTTGGAGTCCAAAAGAAGCATGTTAGATAGATGCTATTTCATGGCATGACTAAAAGTGACAATGTAGAAGGAATCTCTTGCGCTACAGCCCCTCCACAAGAGGAGATCGGTGCTCTCGGACGAGGACAGAATATTGGAAAGGTAGAGATGACTGGAGCACACGAAATCACTGGCAAACAAATTTGGTGGGATTTGACGTTTCGACGTGAGCAGCGTCTTCTTCAGAGTCAAAAAGCTCTGAAGAAGACGCTGCTCGCGTCGAAACGTCAGTTTTTGTACCTTATTAAATTTGTTTGCCAGTGATTTCGTGTGCTCCAGTCATCTCTACCTTTCCATGACTAAAAGTGACATTCATACAGAACTTTTGTGACCATACACACTATAACTGTGAATGAAATAAAATCTCAAATCATTGTGATTCATACAGAAGAACTGATATAACTGCGAGGGACCATGTTTTTACACTTTTTTTTTTTGCTGTAAACACCCACTTTTATTTGTTGGCATTGACTAATTTTAGAGTGTATGGCCTGAAAACTTTGCAACTTATTTTGTGGGTATTCAAGCCTCTAAGTTATGTAAGTGGTGTATTAATTTGGCTTCAATTAAGTCAATTTAACTGGAGTAGCAGGTGTTTCAGCCCATCTGTCATCAAGCCTACTGTGCCATAAGTCTTATTATAAAGCACTATTGTAGAAATGAAACATTAATTCTTAACAAAGACATTTTGATGAAACATGCAACGATGTATTGTCAATGCTACATTAAGCCCTTATGCCGGATTTTGGAATGTAATGAAGCATGAAACATTACACCCTCAAAAATCTGTTTTGTAGACTGCAGTAATTATAATTATGGGGGGGAAGAAGAAAACACATAACTATATTCTTGATCACTGCCAAAAATTGTTATCAGTTAAGTGACATATATAATGTGCTTCATAAGAAACAGATATGATATAAAGTTTCAAGGATATAAAAAGAGGTTGGATAAATATCTAACCAAAGTGGTCTCCTGCTCTCATTATTGCTGGCTGCCTTGTGAGTACAGAGACATATGTGGAGTCGATCTGCCTTAGTGTCGATGTGCCTCTTTGACCTTGTGTGTAGTGTGTGTGTGTGTGTGTGTGTGTGTGTGTGTGTGTGTGTTTGTGTGTGTGTGTGTGTGTGTGTGTGTGTTTTATCTGAATTAGGACTGTCCCCAACTATTTTAAGATTTGTCGACTAACCCAATAGTCCATTCAACCTCTAAAATAGCTTGTCTCATATTATTATCTTCCTGCAAATGTTTTCAGTCCTGCCAAATAAACCTTAGATGCAGAGTTTATCAAAGGCCAAAATCTTTAGATTGTTGCAATATCGTTGCCACGCAAGAAATGTGCTTTTAACGTTCCAGGAAATACAAAACAAACTGAAACCATTAATACAAATGGATCAACTTAGTTGACTAAAACCCTAACAACCAATTTGTCAACTAACTGAGGAAGAGGGGGCAGTTCTAATCTGAATCTGAATGTGCTTGTACTGTACGCTGCATGCCATGTGATGCATTGGCTGAGGTTCCCCTTGTCAACATTGTCCTGGCCTCAGCGGTTCTGTTGGGGGTTTTAACCCCTGTAGGCCCGGTGCTGCCCTCCCAGTACAGCAGGAGTCCACTGGGCAGCGTCTGAGAGCCTCCAAAGCAGCCCCGCCCAGCCCAGCTCTAGCCTCCGTGTTCCTACCCTGGCCCCTGCCCCCATGTGGCGGTCACCCCTGCATGGGGCTCTGGCCATACCCCTCAAGCCCAGGCAATGTCAGGATGACTGCATCAGGCCTGTCAGCCGCTTGCCCGTCAATGACTTTCCCTGTAGGTCAATCAAGATGAAAACACATTACTGGAGTTAGATGATGAACTTACATACAAATACAACATAAATCCCACCAAATCTCTACCAGCCTCTAAACTCACATACACATACAACATAAATCCCACAGAATCTCTACCAGCCTCTAAACACAGGAGCTTTTTAATCTGGAATGCTTGATTTGTAACATGACTGTCATTTGATTTTCTTCACAATGACACATCCTATCACAGCTACAGTGGACCATAGTAGAGTGTAATATGGTTGCATTTTGCAAGAGCAAGCCATTGTGGTTTGTGATGTGGGCAGCCCCAGCTTCAGATGACTTACCACGCTGCGGGTGAACTTCTCCAAGGAGGTGCGGCGGCCCTGTTCAGTGTCTGCAGCTGACTGCTGTTTGGAGGTGGAGGTGGGGGTGGGAGTTCGTGGGGATAGGTAGGAGAGGGGGGTGGGTAGAGGAGGGGATGCAGGGTGAGGGTTTGGGTTCAGGTCAGGGTACCAATGGGGTTGGGCCAAACAGGTAGTGAGGAAAAGGGACGAGGCAGTGCAAACATGAGAGCCAGGGACAATGTGAAGGTTGCAGTTTGGAAAATGGAATGAAATGGGTGACAGGCCAGCAGGAGGAGTAGTGTCCAAACAGGAAAGGGCAGAAAGGCTAGCATGAACAGAGGCAGCTGTGATTGGCTGAAAAGCTCCATATTACACAGACTGTTTGCTTTGCTGAGCAAACCACATAGCTACTCTAGGTATGAGTCAACAATGTTAATAATGGTAACTTCTCAATTCTGACTGTGTATAGCTATACATGTATATGAACCTGGAATATCTTAGATTAATAAGTACTGTAGTCTGTATATTGATTTATTTTTTTTGCTTTTTAAAACAGCAAAGAATCAAACACTTAAATGAAAGGAGAGAGATAAAGTCATGTAAAGAGTGTGATGAGGGTGTGTGAGTGCAGCTCACCTTCTTTCTGGCTAACAGGAGGTCTTGGTATGTAAAGAGTGAGATGAGGGTGTGTGAGTGCAGCTCACCTTCTTTCTGGCTAACAGGAGGTCTTGGTAGATGTTGGATCGCACGAAGCGTGCATAGCTGTCCCTCTTCATGAGCTTGAATATGTGCTCCTGGAATAGAAGACAAAGCGGTGAGTAGCCAGCCTGGGGGTTACACATGAGAAAAGGGAATAAAGAGGAAACGTAAAGAAAACAGCACAACACAACACAAAACAACACAACACAACACAAGCCCACTTTGAACCTGAGGAATCTGCGGTGAACCGAGCGTGCAACCTATTCACGGACATCACGCGCCTCATTAGGCCCTGGCAACAACACTACCCTATTCCTCTGCTCTCCTCTCACTTTCCATTTGTCCATCCCATCTCAGTCACTGCTGTAACATGAGCGAGGTGGAAGGGTTCCATGTTTCTGCCAGCGAGCGGATGAGTGAGATAATAAATGGCTGTCAGTGTGTGTTATCAACAGGGAAGTGGTAGAGCGTAAACACACGTAAAAACTCAACCCTTGTGTCCTACTAGTCCATCTGATGGATATTTCCTACAGTCGCGTATGGGCCGTTTCGACATTTTTTGAGTAAATGGTCTGAAATTAAGGCTAGGTATTTTTGGGGGGGTATTTGACAAAAATCAATCATATCTATCATCTTTCTACGATCCTAAGACCTTGTTTCAAAAGGACTCCTCAATTTACTGTTAGTCCATCTGATGGACCCATTGACTTCCATTGAAAACACTCTATTGGTACTCCCAGCAAATTTTTACAAAATTAATTTATTTCATTTGTTTCAGCGGGCATCCTGGACCAAATACCTTGAAATTTGACCTTAATATCTAACCTTGGACTTGGTAGAAAATTTGGGGGAGTTACATGGTCTCAAAGTCCATTGCATAGTTGTCCCATTGGTTTCAATGTTAATTTTGCACAAAAAGAACTTTTTTGTTTTGACTTCCAGCAAATTTTTCAAAAAATCATTATTTCCTTGATGTTACACATCTCACCTTGACTCAAGCGGTTAAAATTGTAGTTTCTACTGTGTTTGCCTATTTCCCCATATTCCCCCAGTTTTGGCATAGCAATCAATTCCATACAGTTCACATGAAATGTAAAAAAAACTGATTCCTATGCCAAAGATGGGAAAATATTAGAAAACTGAATTTGACAGTCCACACTACTGATTTGAAGCCTTTAGACCAGGATGGATGCTGGACTAAAGCTTGTTTGTGTGTTTTGGGGGAAATGGCTGGTAGTCCAAAACATGCGCTTTTTGGATTTTTGGCTCAAAATATGAAAAAATACTATTTTTACAAAAAATCACAAAAAATACAAAAACCCACTGATGATGTCACAATGTTTGTGAAATCATCAGTAATGTCATCAGTGACATATTATTGACCAAAAATCATCTCATGACATCACTGATGATGTCATAGGCTAGTGATGTCATAGGTATTGTGACATCATTCCTGCCAATCTTTGACACTAGGCATCTTGCAGTGGTGACTTTTGTAAAACACCCCAACCTGCCCATAATATCAGACCCAAATCCAGTTTGTCTTTATGGAAAGGAAAAAAAAATCACTTTTTTTTTTTACTGTACTTACTGTACACTGGCATTTGAGGGGTTAAAATTCGAATAGGTATGAAATGTTGGTATGAGGTATTAGGGAAGAAGTTACCAATGAATTATAAACAGTCAAAAATTTAAAAATTTAAATTAATATTTATAAATTAGTACAGTATTCCCGTTAAGGTCCATCAGATGGACTAACAGTAAATTGAGGATTATTCGTAATTAGGACACAGGGATACGGCAACATTTTTAGAGTTTTATTTGCCGTATTGCCGAAACTAGAATGTACATGGCTTTATTTTCCATCTGCGTGTAGGACAAACTGTGGTAGAGCCCTCACTGCCAATAGTTTAGCGCTGCAATGGCAGTCTATGGAATATTGGCCTACTCCCGTTCAGTCGCCCAAAATGCACATTCCAACAGCGCCAGAAACACTGACATGTACATGTTGTGACTCGTGTACTCACCACGTGATGAAATAATAATCCAAAGTTACGTGAAACGGTCATTTTCGTAGTAAATCCACACACCGAGAACTAAACAAAGAGTAACCGAACTAACAAGAGTATTACCAAAGTTCATGGCAAACTTCCTCGTTTGCCATGTGGCGCATGCGCTGTGTGCAGCATGGTGTGCAGTCATCAGTACAGTGCATGCACACTGCACACAGCGCATGCGCCTCATGGCAAATTACGAAGGAACTTCGGTAATACTCTTTTTTTTTTTTTTTCCCAGATTTTTTATCCCATTTTTATCCCCCATTAGTGCTAGTTTAATTTATTTATCCTGGTTGCTACTCCACCCTCTGCCGATCTGGGGAGAGCCAAAACTGGCTCCATGCTTCCTCCGAGACATGGGCAGCCGCTTCTTTTCACCTGACAGAGGAAGCTTCACCGGTAGGACATAGCACGTGGGAGGTTCACGCTATTCCAACCAGTTCCCCTCGCTCTGAACAGGCGCCCTTAACGACCAGAGGAGGAACCACATTAGCAACCAGGATATTGCATGTTTTGGTGAAGGGGGTTCCTATATGAAGGAAACCCCTGGGAGGCACGGGGAGAACATGCAAACTCCACACAGAAAGGCCCTTTTTGACGAGCCCACCCGGGCGGTGGGCACTCGAGGACATGCGGACGGGCACACATTCCTTCAGTGTTCACAGCATCCCAGGTGGGAATCGAACCCAGGACCTTCGAGCTGTGAGGCGACAGCGCTTACCACTGCACCACCGTACCCCCCTTTGGTAATACTCTTGTTAGTTCAGTTACTCTTTGTTTAGTTCTCAGTGTGGATTTACTACGAAAATGACAGTTTCATGTAACTTTTGGAATATTATTTCATCGTGTGGTGACTACATGAGTCACAACTCACAACATGTACATGTGAGTGTTTCTGGCGCTGTTGGAATGTGTATTTTGGGCGACTAAACGGGTGTAGGCAAAAATACCATAGACTGCCATTGTAGTGCCAAGCTATTAGCAGTGAGGGCTCTACCACAGTTTGTACTGCACGCAGATTGAAAATAAAGCCATGTACGTTCTAGTTTTAAAATTGGCAAATTCATGTAAGGTATATGAGGATAGGGCTGTAGAGAGATGTTGGTTGCGTCTCTGTGTGCGTGTCTATCATGGTGTTTGTGCAGGTCTGGAGGCACAGGTGTGTGCCCATGTGTATGGGACATTTGAATCTCACTGATGACACATCTGTGCCTACCTGAGCGTCCTCAAAGCTGTATCGTCCCGGGTCTTTGAGGTTCTGGCTGGTGCGCTCGTAGCTGTGGGAGTCCAGGTTGATGGAGCTTGGTGCTCCCTCGGCCAGGAACTCCTGCCAGATCTCCTGGGCCCTGGAGGCCACTTCGTGAAGTGGGCGTCGCTTCAGATCCTGCACCGCCAACCAGAACCTGGGCACAGATGATAGTTGAGTGACTAAGTCCCCCACTTCTCTGGAGCCACATCTGTGCCCTTGATTCCTGTCAGAGCTTTCTCACCTGTGTGTGACTCCCCTACTCTCTCTACCGTTCTACTTTCCTACTAAATAAAGAATGGAAATGCTGGAGCTTCTGCATAGTGTAGAGGTAAGAAGAATGAAAATGCTAAAGGTGAGTGCACTGCCCTAAGAAAGTGAAAATTTCTCAAAGGATGTGAGATGAAATTGTTCACAGCACTGCGGAGAGGACTATGGTACCTTAACTCATTGAGTGCCAGCCACTTTTGGAGAACGGACGCTCCCAGTGCCAGAGTTTCAGAGCGTTTTCAGTGATTTCTCGAGGCCCACAGAATATTGTGTGATATTACTATGTAAACACCGAACACGCACAAAGAACGATGAGACTCTATTGTATCAGCAGCAAAAAAAAGTTTATTGATATCATTTTCCGTTCTTTAGTTATCAGCCGGAGAAGATAGGTCAAAAACAGCAAAAACAGGCGTTTCCATCTAGAAGCTGAGATATTCAGCCTTTTGTGAAATGAAGCATTTCAAGCAAATCACTGACTCTGAAGCTAATATTTTCTGACCTGAAACATCTGAACAGTAATTTCCTTCAATATAACAGTACCCCCACCCCCCTCTACTGCAAACTCCTCCTCCGTGGGTGTGTCTCTGGTGGCTCTGCTCGCTCTGCTGCTTGTCAGGCGAGTCTCTGCTGCTTGCGGATCCACGTTCGGATGGCGGCCGCTCGTCGGGGGAGTCTGGATCGGGCTCGCTCGTTTCTGGGGTTTCGGTTGTGAGCTGGGATGAAGCTGCGTCCGATTCTGGGCTTTCTGGGCTTTCTGCTGCGCGTTTCAAATGGCCCAATTCCACCGCAGCTAGTAGCGCGGACCCGCTCCGCTCGACTCGATAAATGGTCTCATCCCACCGGTAAAACCCGGCCCAGCCCGGTTAGATTTGAGGCTGAGCCGTGCTACTTTTGGTCCCTGCCTCGTCGGGGTTCTATTCTGCGAACCCGGGTTCATACGGTGACGTGAAAACATTGTAGACGACTGATTGGTCAGGCAGAATCGTGTTTACTGTCTATCCTACTGACTGTCAATGCAGCGCTGCATACCAGTTTAGTGGGGGCTTACCTTCTCTTATATTATGTTATTTCCATCAGTCTTCTTTTGTGTTGCTGCCTTCGGCGCTGGTGAAATAAAATCGATCTCCTTGCTCAGCTTTAACATGCGCTCCTCGGGAAGCCCTTTGTAGTTGCCTCCGCTAGGCCGCAGGCGAAGCCGTGGGTCTTGCCTGTTGAGCTGCCGCTGGGGTTCTCCTCGTAGCGCCTCTCCCGTCCCCGCGCAGTGCATGCATGTGAGTTTGAGTAACAACAAAGTGATATCCATTCTCCTAGCCGATTGTCACATTTGCCCATGTACACTGTAGGTCATTTAGAGGCACCAGTATTTCATAATCAGTTTAAAAGTTCTGTGTATTGATTTAATTTTAACGTTATACTTATAGCCTACTTCGGCAATGGGCGGAGGGCAGATATGTGGTCCCATTGACGACCAGGTGTGGGCGGAGGCAAGTAAACTTGCTATGGAAACAGAGTCTATATCAAGTAGAGCCGAGTAATACCAGATAGAGTGGAGCTGTACTGTGCTGTTATATGTGGTGGAAATGAGCCAAAAGTGTGCTGCACCCAGAGTCTATTTTCGGAGCCCCCCACCGTTGTGCGCCGGCTCCCAGCGCGACAGCGAAAAGCCAAACCATTCTCATGAGAATGGTTTCATCACGGCTTTTTCTGCTGTTTTTACTCAACTTTCTCTAATCTGGAGAGCACTGTCGCCACCGAATGGGTCGGTAAAATAGGTTATACACATTCAACATGCCCCAAAATTTTACAGGAGATGTATTAGGCATTGATCCACGTCCCACCGTCAAAAAACGCAATTGTCGACAATCGTCGTCATTGGCACTCTACGTTAGTATTCGAATTGACGACGATTGTTGTCATTGGCACTCAATGAGTTAATAGACACTACTGAGTCAGACACAGCAGGCTCAGTCTCACCGTAGGTTCTCCGAGCTGAACTCCGACTCCAGGAACTTGAGGAACTGGTCCCGTCCCACCGGGTCCTTCAGCGCCTCCTCCAGAGAGAAGCCCCACTTCTTCACACGCTGCTGGCTGGGCTCACGGCTGCTCACAACAGAGTAGAATAGAATCAATGGCTCGTTGTTTACTGGATGTTTTCCCCTCATACAAATTGGAGTGAACAGTGAGGCCAGCGAGTTAGCATGCAGTCAAACTTTGATTGTGCCATCATTACTTTACATTTGAGATGAGATCCAAACAGACCGAGGTCAACGGCAGCTAGTTTATCACCCGAGGCCTGTACAATCTACCTGACTTCAGCGTCAGGTGGCTCCTGAACTCTCCACCCGCATCCTGACATGACCTCACCTTGCCTCCATGTCCCAGAAAGAGGTGTCATCACTGATCCAGGGGTTGGAGGGTTCGGTGGCTGCCACAAACGGGTCATATTCCACAAACTGCTCCGTGTAGCCCATCAGACTGTCGGCCACTTTGGACACCTTCATGCAGTGTCTGTCCAGCTGGATGTTCAAGAAGGAGATCTGATGGAGAGAGAGCAAGAGTAATGAGAAAGCTAAACAAGGAAATGCCTCATTAGTCAGTGTCGTGGACTGTCATTATGATGGATGGAGAGGTAGACCGGTGGTAATGACCTATGGAGAGTGCTCTCATGCCATGAGTTACCTCCTTCTCAACGTCCTCTTTGGTGGCCTTCCTGGTGGGCTGCGAGGTGATATGGGCCGGACTCGGCTGGCTCTGACTGTCGTCTGGTACTCCGTACACTGACTGGAGCGGGGGAGGAAGTGTGACATGTTGAACCTAACTTTGCTTTCATGTTATGATGCTGTTACTGTACATCTCTAATATACTGTGTGTGTGTGTGTGTGTGTGTGTGTGTGTGTGTGTGTGTGTGTGTGTGTGTGTGTGTGTGTGTGTGTGTGTGTGTGTGTGTGGCAAGTTAAGTTGATTTGTATAGCCCTAATTCACAAGCATGTCTCAGAGGACTTCACAGAGAATATGTCTAGCTAAATCTAGCTGACACAACAATAACAATTACAGTAGTAATAATAACAACATGATTGAACAATCATATGATAGAGAGAGACAGAGAGAAAGGGAGAAAGGGGGAGGTAATGTGGGGGAGGAGATAACAGGGAAAGGGAAGAGGTGGGGAGGGAACAGGGGAATGTGGGGGAGGGGAGAGCAGGGAAAGGGAGGAGGTGGGGAGGCAGCAGGGGAGGGAGAGTGGGGGGGGTGTGGGGGAAGAGAGAGCAGGGAAAGGGTGGAGGTGGGGAGGGAGCAGGGGAAGGGGGGGAAGAGGAGAGAGAGCAGAACAGGTAGAATATACTGTGGCTGGGTGATATGGTCATGAATAGTCACAAGGGACAATGAAAACGGAATGTGGGGGAGGAGAGAGCAGGGAAAGGGATGGGAAGGGAAGGGAACAGGGAAAGTGGGGTAGGAGCAGGGAAAGGGAGGAGGTGGGGAGGGAACAGGGAAAGTGGGGTAGGAGCAGGGAAAGGGAGGAGGTGGGGAGGGAGCAGGGAAAGATGAGACAGAGCAGAACAGGTAGAATATACTGTGGCTGGGCATTATGGTCATGAATAGTCACAAGGGACAGTACAAACATGGAACAGGGGAATGTCAGGGAGGAGAGAGCAGGGAAAGGGAGGAGGTGGGGAGGGAGCAGGGGAGGGAGAGGGGGGTGTGGGGGAGGAGGGAGCAGGGAAAGGAAGGAGGTGGGGAACAGGGAATGTGGGGTAGGAGAGAGCAGGGAAAGGGAGGAGGTGGGGAGGGAGCAGGGGAAGGGGGGAAGAGGAGAGCAGAACAGATAGAATATACTATGGCTGGGCGATATCGTTATGAATAGTCACAGGGGACAGTAACATTTTGCAATCAGGTTATGTATTTTACTTATCAGGCGAAAAGAGCCACTGAATAAGTAAGAAACGAATTGACATTTATCACCCAGCTCCAGGGCGTACAGCAGCTACTCCACCTGGCCATCTCGCTGCAGCGGCCGAGGTAGCAGCGGCACACTGGAACCAGCAGCAGAGCGGTCAGGCCAAATGAGCAGCAGCTCAGACAATCTGACTACTCTAGCCACTAACCAGAACTAACTAGCACACAAGGGGCCCTATCTTCGTACAGGCGATATCCCCTATTAGCGCTTGCGCACCTGTTTGCGCGTGCCTTAAAGCAGGGAAGATTGCAGTCCCATGTCCAGGTGCGCCAGATTTTGTTGACTGGGGTGGGACAATAGAAACGTGTTTGCATCAGGTAAACGGCGGAGACAAAAGAAAAGATTGGAGGATTTACAGTGGACTCAATTAAAACTCGACTCGTGCCGAGGCTTGTGCCAGATCGGCTGTGATGCCAACGACCCTCCGGGTTATAGCAGGTGAAGGTGAATAGCCTATTGCAAGTAGGCTACAATGTACAAGTTTTCTCAATTAATTTACCATAACCCCTCCTTGCAATGTGATAAAAGTTTATCAGTGAATTATAGTTGATTGCCTCACCGAATAATCTGCTGGTTACCCAATTTTAGAAGCAGAATTTGATGTCCTGGGGTGGCACGTCTGTGCGGAATGACGTTTCTGCGCTGTGCTGCGATTATGGTGTGCTCCAGCGCAGAGAGGTATTTCGCGCATAAGAGGTCCTTTTCAAAGCTCTTAGCGCAAAGTAATTGCACGCTGCTGACAATAAGATAATGCCATCTATCCCCACATTTTAGCACTGAAACACCTGCTTTGGCATGTGGCACGCCTATGCCCAGTACAATTATAACAGGCATGCGCTTGTGCCCGCCCCCAATTTGCATTGCGCACGGCGTTAAACGAGCGCAAATGCTAAATTACTGCTTTAGGGAACATAGGGCCCAAGGAATCTAGCTAATCTACAGCCTAGTCTGCCCTGTCCTACTCTACTCTAGTCTGATTTTAGCCTGAACACTATAACACCCCAGTTCAGAGGATTCCAAAGTGGGAGGTGGGCCTCCCAAGGGGGGCTCAAACAGTTTGAGGGGAGGCTCAGTGAGTGAATTATTTTACTTATTTCAGTTATAGTTCATTTAATAATTTGAAAAGAGTGAAGGCAACTTTTTCATGGAGCTTTGTCCATGCTATTTCTGAGAGAAGGCCCCTGGTCTCACACTCTGAGAGAAGGCCCCTGGTCTCAGACTTTGAATACTCTTATTCAATAATCTCTCACTCTTATTCAATAATTTGAATAAGAGTGAAGGGAACTTTTCATTTAGCTTTTTCCATGCTGTTTCTGGTCCATGGTCTCAGACTTTGGAATCCTCTGGTCTACAGCCTACAGTTAGGCTGTAGCTAATCTATAGCCTAACCTAAGCTATTCTGACCTACCGGCATCCCTTGACCAGTGATGGAGAGCACAGATGTCCCCCACCCTGGCCCCCGCCCCCACACACGTAAGGCGTGAGAGAGAAAGCCAGGCCGGGACACACCGGAGCCCCCCTCCACACCCAGTGCACGCAAGGAAATCTTTCTACCCATGGAATTATATCGCCAGGATTGCCTCAGTGACTGGCTGAGGAGGAAACTTGTGAGGTCCGATGTACCGTAGGGGCCCAACTATGGACCCCAGCTGGGGACCCCCCTCTGGGATAGGCCGAGAGGATGCTGGGATAAACATTTTACAGAGTTTCAGATATAGATTTTTTTTTTTTACAAAATAACAAAGTTGAAAATGTAAATAAGAAAGAGTCCAAAAAAGAAATAAGAGTGTGTGTGTGTGTGTGTGTGTGTGTGTGTGTGTGTGTGTGTGTGTGTGTGTGTGTGTGTGTGTGTGTGTCTCTCTCTCTCTCTCTCTCTCTCTCTCTCTCTCTCTCTCTCTATATATATATATATATATACAGTATATACACACACACACACACACACACACACACACACACACACAGACACACACACACACACACACACACACACACACACACACACACTATATCTTGCTCCCTCTCTCTATATATATATTATGTTGTCATCAGTGATGTCATAAATTGTGACATCTTCAGTGATGTCCGAGGCATTGTGACATCACACACACACAAACACACACAAGAGACAGACAGACAGACAGACAGACAGACAGACAGACACACACACACACACACACACACACACACACACACACACACACACACACACATACACACACACACACACACACACACACACACACACACACACACACACACACACACACACACACACACACACACACACACACACACACACAAAGTCCCAGTGATGATGTCATCAGTGATGTAAAAATTGTGACATCATCAGTGATGTCAGAGGCATTGTGACATCATCAGTGATGTCATAAGAGGTTGTGATGTCATCAGTGATGTCATAAGAGTCCCAATGATGATGTCATCAGTGATGTCATAAGAGCAAAATCAAGTCCCAGGGGCAGACACTGAAAGAAGTGGGAGTCTGGCTTCAGAACCCCGTCTTCAGCCATGGACAGCTGTATGTTGCCAGCTCCATGACAGGTGATCCAGCATCCCTGAAGTATGCCATCAAGGAGCATCCAGATGCACAAAACCGATATATTTAATCTGTCCTGAAAACAAAACTGTTATATATCATAACAGTAGTCTGGTCTGCCATCTTACCTTTTTTACCCTGTGTGGATTCCGCTCTCTTCGGCACTTACGGATGTCCATTTCTGTTGTGTTGACACAGCCTGGCTGTGAGAGGAAGAGTGGGAGAGAGAGAGGGAGAGACAGAGGGAGAGAGAGAGGGAGATTGAGAGAGAGAATGTGAGTGTTTCTGGGTCAGATAACTGTCTTTCTGCAGCATGTGCTGTCTCCGCCTGCCTTGGTCACACAATGCAATGCTGTTTCCCTATTCAGCACTGCCACAGTGACAAAGGCTGCTATGAAACTGACTGGCACCAAATCTGATTCTGCTACCAACAACAAAACAAACTGCTGAGCTCAACCCGCCCAGTTCCAACTCACCACTGGGCGATGGACATCCCAGAATGCCCTCTCCTGGCTGTCCAGGATCTTCCTCTCCGCCTTGTCTTTCTTTCTGTCGATTCTAGGAAAAGACGTCAAGTAAAACTTTCATTTGCAAAGTTTTGACATGTGCAACTCTCTCTCTCACACACACACTCTCTCTCTCTCCCTCTCTCTCTCTCTCTCTCTCTGAGCCCAGAGACCTCACCTGTGGGGTCCCCCAAGGAAGCATAATTGGTCCTTTATTATTTTTACTGTACATTAATGACATGGAATCAACCTGCTCATGTCCTTTATTTCTGTACCCAGATGATTCCGCCTTGTTTGTAACCGGAGAGTGCTTACAATCAGTTAGATTATCTCTTAGCAAAGAGCTTCATAATGTAAGCACATGGTTATGCAACAATCAACTTTCCCTGCACTTAAGCTGTGTTCACACCAAGATATTTATTTTTCTCTCTTTCGCTCGATTCAACCCTTTGGAATCGCTCTGTCGCTGTGTTTAAATCGCTCGTCAACAGGCACAAGAATTGACGGACATTTGGGGGCTATAACGTTACGCAATGTGATGATGTTTCTCCACTACGAGCCACCGTGGTTGTTTATAAGCTAAGCCTATCAGCGTACTCCTAACGCGAGCTCTATACCGGTAGTACAGACTTCACTTCATGTCAGCTGTCAGCCTGTCAATCAGCTGTCAATGCGGTTTGTTGCCACACAATAAACTAGCGGTTTGTTCCAAGCCAGTGTGATCCTTGACTCACTCTCACACGACAGCCAATCAGCGTTAAACAGCGAGCGACTGATGCCAGCGAAATTTAGCTCGAGTTGGGATATTTCATCTCGGGCGACGAGCAAATTTTTGCCCTATCGCTCTGTCTCTGTCGCTCAGACGCACTGCGATTTTTCTCCCGGGCGAATATACGCTCAATCGCTCGTTTGCATTGACTTTGTATGTAAACTCGATGCCAGCGAAAAACTTTAATAGGTCACCTTTAGGAAAATCTGAATGTATTGTTTTTGGTTCAAAGTATAAATTAAGGGACCAACCCAGTTTTTCGCTGGAATGTAATGGTACCAAGCTACAGGAAAAATGTTGTGTAACGCAGAGACGGCTGGTATCAATGGGCTAGGGGGGCTAAGCCCCCCCTATCATTTCCAATAAAATGAGAAAAGTATTATTATTATTTATTCTTTACATACATTATATCAAACTTAGAATTGGTTGTTTATGTTGGTGTAACCTATAGAGCAGCAACAGCGCCATCTGTAGTCACAAGAAAATCAGCAAATTGGGCTAGCTTTGTCCAGCCCATTGACAGTACATAATATCTGGACCACCTTAGCTATATGTTTTTGACACGGCAAAATGAAGCTCACTTCCCGATATTGTTTGATTTCGTTTGATTGGATGAATGGATTTTCCTGTTGCATTGTGGGAAATCTGTTCAAACCTGGAGCCGGGAAAACAGGAAAGGGCGTGAGCGTGGACGGGACTCGGGGAAGGGTTTCCGGTTTCCTCCGCCACGGCATCCATCTTGTTCATGTTATTTTCCCTGCTAGCCGTTAGCTTGGCTAACAAATGTTGTTAACGTTAGTTAATTTTACTAAAAATAATGCATTTGACCATCATTTCAAGTAGAATGATAGCACCCAAGCAAGAATATTTCAAGTGTTTCAAGTGCTTTACTGAAATATTTGGACCATATAATGATAATACAATTATCTCAACCTTAAAAGGTTACATATAGGTGCCAAAAAGCCATAAAATCACATCAAAGAACAAAGAAAAACAACAACTATAATTCAAGTTTAAACAGTAAGTGTGCAGCTGTAGCATTTATAAAAAAAAAATGTTTTTTTTTTTTTTTTTAACTTTTCAACTGAGTATGCAGACAAATAAGGGTGCAATGCATGCTTTTGCACCCCCGTAGAACCGGGCCTGCCAGGCCGCGAAGAAAAATGTGCCTTTTTTGCATGTTTGAATCGGTTTTAGCCATATTTAGTGGAATATCTCATTTTAAACACACCAATGTTATTGTCTATTGATTGAATTCCTCTCAGACTCACACCACTGACTTTATTAAATAAAGTCATTTTAAGTCACAACTGTAAAATAGCCCCTATAAAATAGCCCCTATATCCAAAAACACAATTTGTCACTCATTGAGCCAAGTAATATTATGTCCAAGAAAGACTACAGTGAAGCCACTTTACAGACAAGCTTGTTCTGAAGAAGAAAAATAAAAACACAGGTTGCCAGCCAGGTGGCCTGGCCTGAAAAAAAAAAAAAAAAAAAAAAAAAAAAAAAAAAAAAAATTTGATGGGCCCCCCTGACGAGTGGGCCCGTGGCGGCCGCACCCTCTGCCCCGGCGTACGCTCCGCTACTGGGCTATCCTCTATCCTGTCCTGAACATGTCAATGTCCTCTATCCTGTCCTAACCATGTCAATGTCCTCTATCCTGTCCTAACCATGTCAATGGTCCTAACCAAATGACAAGTGGGATTAGTGCAGTGCTTACACACGCCATCCACCAGATGGAAGTCTTACAAAGAGATAGAAGTCAGGGTAGAACTGTGTGTATGCCAGAAATAAGTGTACATAAAGGAGTACTTGCTGTATTTGTGATTCTGCACTCAAAGCATGGCACAGAAGCAATGCATTGTTTATGAGAACAGCATCAGTCTAATGCGCATCTAACCCTGGAAACAGAAGCATTTTTTCCCCTCTCTCTTGGGTAAATAACACTCAAATCATGCATGTCGCCAAAGGTTAGTGTGTGTGTGTGTGTGTGTGTGTGTGTGTGTGTGTGTGTGTGTGTGTGTGAGATGTGTGTGTGTGTGTGTGTGTGTGTGTGTGTGTGTGTGTGTGTGTGTGTGTGTGTGTGTGTGTGTGTGTGTGTGTGTGTGTGTGTGTGTGTGTGTGCGTGCGTGTGTGTATATGTCGAGTGTGAATATATGAAAAGGTTTAATCCACAGTGCTCCCACATGTGCCAAGTTAGGGTGATATTGAGGTCATATGTTGATGTTTTCTGATTTACATGGAAGTTGTTTCCACTCACTTGACTTGTGCCTCAGCTTGCATGAAAATGAATTCCCACTTCCTGGCGAAAGCCCTCTGCAGCCGGGCGAGGTTCTCCTGCAACAGCCAATCAGCGTTAGACATTAAGGGGACAGGACACTTGAATTCAAGGCCTTCAGCTGAGCACATTAGTCTTCCGCCCAGATGAAATGTCATAACCTGAGATGATACTATGCCTCATTAACATGCCTTCCGCCCAGATGAAATATTATAACCTGAGAAGAGACTACGCCTCACTAACATGTCTTCCGCCCAGATGAAATGTCATAACCTAAGATGAGACTACGCCTCACTAACATGTCTTCCGCCCAGATGAAATGTCATAACCTAAGATGAGACTACGCCTCACTAACATGTCCTCGAACACAGTAGGCCTACTGTATGCATTTTAAAATTCATCAGCCACTGTATCAAATGTTTTCGTAACACTATTTGGATAGACATTAGTTGACATTCAACAATTCAACTCTTTCATTTTATCTGTAGATGTTGTTTTAAGAGCTTATTAATTTAGTTCAACAAAAAATTAAATAAAATTGAGATTCTGTTTTCTTCCCATTCCACACACCTGCACCTAGTGTATGTGTAGGGTTGGCCATCGAAACTCCAAGGGAATCAAAATTGTATGATCATATGATTATGACTTGTTATGAATTATGAATTGTGTAATGGTTTAAAAAAAAAAAAAATCTCTCTGTGAAATAAGCATGTGACCTGTTTTGACCCCGCCCCTCAAAGAATCTGAATCGAGAATTGTTAAGAACCGGAATCCATAAGCAGAATCGGAATCACAATCGTTAAAATCCAAACTATCCCCTACCCGAAATATATAGGTATGTTGATGAATTGTCACATGTGTACTCTATAATAAATAATATATACTCTATAATAAAGTGTTGCCAATGTTTCTCCTATTTCCAGGTACACCTTTTATTTATGGACTACTGAATGTTAAATTAAGTTAAAATTTGATTTCCATTATTATAAAAAAAAAATATATATATATATATACACCTACTTTTGAAACACTTGATACTTTTGAAACACTTCTGTAACATTAAAATAGACATGATCATTAGGGCATGTGTGCTCTATCAAGTAGCATACAGTGGTGAGCGACAGAGAGTGGATGATTTCTGACTCATACCTACAGTACATAGTGTGTGTGCACCAGTCCACACACAGCCCATGATAAGCATCAAATCAGTCAATGTTAAGTCTGCTTTGGGGGAAAGAAGGCTCAAATCAAGCTTCATAAAGCTCATATTCTGTAAGCTATCAAGCTTCATAAAGCTGATATTCTGTAAGCTGCATTATATACACATGAAAACTGTATACTAAATGCTGTGTCCTTAATAACACCACCGACAAGCATCTGTCAAAACACATGACCTCATTACAAAGAGAGAGAGAGAGAGAAAAAAAACAAGTAC
>NC_139625.1:40476247-40526247 GCF_964638095.1 Poromitra crassiceps | reverse complement strand
ATTGGGGGGGAGGAGCTGCGGGGTGGGCCGGTGACACGGTGACAAAGCGCAGAGCCAGCGTGTGCGGCCGCTTCAGTGCTTCCCACAGGAGGAGCGGGCTCTCGGCGCCATTAGCATGCTAATGCACCGGTCACAGCGTGCCGGTGAGTCATGGCGGAGCCCGGAGGCCCTCAGTGGGACCTGTCAAAGAACCTGGAGGCCCTCAGTGGGACCTGTCAAAGAGCCTGGAGGCCCTCGGTGGGACCTGTCAAAGAGCCTGGAGGCCCTCAGTGGAACCTGTCAAAGAGCCTGGAGGCCCTCAGTGGGACCTGTCAAAGAGCCCGGAGCCCCTCAGTGGGACCTGTCAAAGAGCCTGGAGGCCCTCAGTGGGACCTGTCAAAGAGCCTGGAGGCCCTCAGTGGGACCTGTCAAAGAGCATCTTTGTAGGCCCAGTGCTGCAGCCCACCTCCAGCACCGGAGCAGTGGCCAGCGAGGATATGCAGCGTCCGGTCCGAGCATTGACCTTGGGGGGGGGAGTAATAGGCTTATCCTCATGCAATAAACATACCCCACTGATAAACCATCGTCTGTCATTATTTGACAGACATTAATCGTTCAAAAGCCTTTTAACACATGTACTGAGGCGTTCCCATGGCAGAGCTTAGTGCCCCAGTAATTCCCAGTCTTTTTCATATAAGGCACCCCAACATATTAGGGCCCCCGACCCCATTTGAAGGGATTTTGTCTATTGGACCGAAATGTGAGAACATTTTTATTGTTGGATATGATTTTGTCAAGAATTCCAATGACAATGACTTTAGGTAGAGAGATAACAAAGAATTCAAGTATAATTAAAACAGTCATTCTCCTACATTCTCTAATTGTGTTAACTTCTTGTGAATTAAATAATGGTTAACAATTCGTCAGTTTGCTGGGGACCATCTGGAACCTCTTCAAGAACCCCTGGTGGCCCCCGGACCCCAGATTGACCACCCATGTACTGTACCTGGAAGCGGTAAAGAGTCCCGTCGTCCTTCAGTGTCAGGACGTGGTCAGAGATGGGGAAGAGGTAGCCCTGGGCAGCGATGAGGCTACCAAGGTGGATGGCTTCAGCTGTTGACAAGAGACAAGGCTACACATGTTGGGAGGTTGTGGTCGGGAATCACATTTCTCCTCAATAGAGCTGTGCTGTGCTTACAGATTTACCTGCATCCTCAATGGAGAGGTTTTTCATCAGCCACTGAACAATGTCCGCTCCTGGTATTCAGACAAAGATGGCAGTTAGAAGGCAGTGGCATCACAATAACAACAACAAGGAATAATTTCTACAAAAGCGTCAATCCACCAACGCAAATGAGCTTTGAGCGAGTCTTTGTGATTCTGCATTGTGGTTGCAGTGTTAATGCTAGAGGGGAAACATGCTGTAGTGCTAAGCTGCAGTTCAGAAGCATCAAAGCGGCAGGTCAAATCTGAGTAGGTGTCTCTGTACACTATTGGCCCATTTCCACCGCTGGTATTAGCGCGGCCCCGCCCAGCTTGACTCGCTTTTGTCTCATTCCACCGGTCAAAAAGCTGCACAGCCCAGGTTGAGTCGGGTTGAGTCGTGCTAGTTTTAGTCCCTTCTTTGTTGGGGTTCCAGGGCTGTGGACCAGATACCATACGGTGACGTGAAAACACTGCAGATGACTGATTGGTCAGGCAGAATCATGTTTACTGTATCTACTGTCAATGCTGGATACCAGTTTAGTGGGAGTTACCTTCTCTTCTGTTATTTCCATCAGTCTTTTGTGTTGCTGCCTTTGGCTCTGGTGAAATAAAATCGATCTCCTTGCTCAGCCTTAACATGACGGTGGTTTTCAATTGTTTTGAGAGAGAAAAAGTCTGTTGCTTGGGAACCCCTTGTAGTTGTGTGTTACGTCGGCTCCGCTAGGCCGGAGGCAGGGGTTTAGCGAAGCCTTTCCTGGTGACTGGCCCCCGGGGTGGTGGCTCCCCATAGCGTAACCCCCATCCCCGTGGAGCACATGCATGTATATAACAACAAATTTATATCCATTCTCCTGGCCGATGGTCTCATTTGCCCATGTAGGTCATATAGAGGCACCAGTATTTCATAACCAGTTTAAAAGTTCAGTGTATGGATTTAATTGTAATGTTATATGTTATAGCCTACTTCCTGGTATGGTCACAGTGACTAGTATTGACAGCACCAAAGTCACGCCGGCTAAAGTCACGTCCTCTCCTGCATTCAACATACAACCAAGGGATTTCATCCGCCATTCATTTTCCATCTACAGTTTGTTAAAATGTCCTTGTGTTCATATAACATTATACACGGCGGAGGGAAGATATGCGATCGCTATGACGACCAGTTGTGGGCGGAAGCAAGTGAACTTGCGGTGGAATCAAAGAGTCTATCAAGGCGAGACGAGTAAGGGCAGTAAGAGTAGAGCCGTACTGTGCTGTTATATGTGGTGGAAATATGCCATAAATGCATATCCAGCCAGCCAATCATGTGGCAGCAGTGCAAAGCATAAGATCATGCAGATACAGGTCAGCAGCTTCAGTGAATGTTCACATCAAACATCAGAATGGAGAAAACATGTGATCTCGGTGACTTTGACCGGCATGCTTGTTGGTGCCAGACGGGCTGCTTTGAATATTTCTGAAACTGCTGATCTCCACAACAGTCTCTAGAGTTCACACAGAATGAGAAAACATCCAGTGAGCGGCGTCTTGTTGATGAGAGAGGTCAGAGGAGAATGGCCAGCCTGGATGAAGCTGACAGAAAGGCGAGTCACTCAGATAACCTCTTTGGTGAGCAGAAGAGTATCTCAAAGTGCTTGCGAGTGTATATAACGTGTACAGGATATGGAGTTTACTGTCTTTTCTCTCTCTCAGCTCCTGGACAGCACAATATCTGGCCCACGCTAGCTGCTTGGCTGTGAGAGAGAGAGAGTGATGCACCAGCCCCGAGCAGTCATGCAAAGGAGTGACTCAGAGAGGGTGGGGGGGGGGGGGGAGTAACCCCCCTCCAACACTGTTGAGCGTTGACTCATTCATACACATGCACACAGGCAAGCAAACACACACACGCATGCACATGCAGATGTACACACATACACAGAGACATACACACAGACACACACACACACACACACACACACACACACACACACACACACACACACGCAGATGTATGCACATACACAGAGACATACACACAGGGATACACACACACCCACACACACACACACACACAGACGTACGCACATACACAGAGACATACACACCAGGGACGCACACACACGCAGACGTATGCACATACACAGAGACATACACACAGGGACACACACACACCCCCACACACACACACACACACACACACACACACACACACACACACACACACACACACACACACACACACACACACGCAGATGTATGCACATACACAGAGACATACACACAGGGACACACACACACCCACACACACACACACACACACACACACACAGACGTACGCACATACACAGAGACATACACACCAGGGACGCACACACACGCAGACGTATGCACATACACAGAGACATACACACAGGGACACACACACACACCCCCACACACACACACACACACACACACACACACACACACACAGAGACGTACGCACATACACAGAGACATACACACAGGGACACACACACACACACACACACAGACGTACGCACATCACAGAGACATACACACAGAGACATACACACAGGGACACACACACACAGACATACGCACATACATAGACACATACACAGAGACATACACACAGACACACACACACACACACACACACACACACACACACAGACATACACACATACACAGAGACATACACACAGGGACACACACACACACACACACACACACACAGAAGTACGCACATACACAGAGACATACACACAGACACACACACACACACACACACACACACACACACACACACACAGACATACGCACATACACAGAGACATACACACAGGGACACACACACACACACAGAAGTACGCACATACACAGAGACATACACACAGGGACACACACACACACACACACACACACACACACACAAACATACGCACATACACAGAGACATACACACAGGGACACACACACACACACACACACACACACAGACATACACACATACACAGAGACATACACACAGGGACACACACACACACACACACACACACACACACACACAGAAGTACGCACATACACAGAGACATACACACAGGGACACACACACACACACACACACACACACACACACACACAGACATACGCACATACACAGAGACATACACACCAACACAGTCTCACAGAAAATTGTATAATACTGTAACGTATCGGGTAATTACGTGTATTGGGGTGTTTCCGTGCTTGGCTAGGAACTGATATGTGTGGGTGTGTTCCTAGGGGGAAGGGGATATATGTGACCAGCGGCCGGGGCGGAGGCCAGTCAGGCCAGGGTGGGCGAGCTGACCGGGTGGTTTAGAGCTAGCAGCGAAGCTAGCTGCTAGGAGCGTGTATTGTGAAGACAAGAATAAAAAGCCTGTACCAACTTCAAGTCTCCAGTTCCTTGGACGAATACCCACTTCGTTACATTGGTGCCAGACAGTAAAGCGGTAACGCCTCTGATTCGGCCGAGAGGGGAGAGGGTGAGAAGGAACGGCAAAAGAGACGGGTGGTGCGGCTTTTTGGCTCTAGAAACTGGCGCTAGTAAGTTAGCTACCAGGGGTGCTAACTGCTAACTGCTAGCTGCTAAAACCACGTGCGATGGTGCGCGGAGAATCAAGTATCTCCGGAGAATGGCCATCGGTGAACGGGAGGAAAGGAGAGCTGACGGCGGGGATCAGCTCGATGCTGGCGGGCATGGAGGCCCGTGTGTTGAGAGAGGTCGGACGGCTGGTGCAAGAGACTCCTGCCTGGGCAGTGGAGGTGATGCGGGCGCTGCGAGAAGTCATGCAGCGGGTGGACTTGATGAGCGCGGAGATAATGCAGCAGGGAGAGCGGCCGGAAGAGCCACGGAAGAGACTGTGTTGGACCTGCAGAGAGCCGGGCCACGTGGCGAGGTGGTGCCGATGCGGTTCCGGGAGACGGACCGGGTATGCGGGACAACGACATGGACAGCAGGGAGCCTGCTGGACATGTAGCGAGATTGGACATCTAGCCAGAGAGTGTCCAAAGGCTGTCGGAGATCGGGGGACAGCGGGAGAAGAGAGACGTGCAGGCGGCAGACAGGTGAGACTCTGCTGGACTTGCCAGTCACCGGAGCACTTGGCCAGGGACTGCACTGAGAGTGTGGAGGCCGGAGGTGAGACGCAGGCTGGGAAGAGCGTGAACAGCCAGAGGGAAGAGAGGGACATCGTCTGCAGCGTTGTTACAGTCGGGAGAGCGACGCTCGTGTCTCCGAGTGAGCGAGAGGGGTTACCGCCGGGGGAACCGGCCCAGCCTAACCGCTATACACCCCCTAACGTTGCACTGCGGAGAGCCGAGGGGAAGATCGACGCCGGTGGTGTTCGCTCTGCTGTCCTCAACCCTGGAGGAGGGGGACGGAAAAACGAGCGAGTGCGAGGCCGGGAGGACGACGCCAGGGTCAGCTGGAGAGTCGACGGGCGCGAGTGGAGACCGGAGGACGAGGATGTCGATCCGGTGCTCGTTCGTGCATTTGGCTACTGGAACAAACAAAAGGGGGGGTTTAAAAGGGACTAAATGTGGGGGCTTGTGTTTGAATTGAAATGTGTGAAAAAGAAGGAAATAATGAAAACTAGACATTATGGAGTGCCTAATGGGAAACTAGACATTATGGGGGTACCTAATGGAAAACTAGACATTACGGAGTACCTAATGAAAAACTGGACATTATGACGGGGGTGCTGAAAAGAAAAGACTGTTTGTTGGGGAATTAGAATTTGATGTGGTGATGGGAAAAAATATTGTGTTGGGTGTGTTTTGGTACAGGGGGATGTGTGTGGGTTGTGCATGTCGCGTGGAAGCGACATTAAATTTGTGTGGGGGATGTGTAACGTATCGGGTAATTACGTGTATTGGGGTGTTTCCGTGCTTGGCTAGGAACTGATATGTGTGGGTGTGTTCCTAGGGGGAAGGGGATATATGTGACCAGCGGCCGGGGCGGAGGCCAGTCAGGCCAGGGTGGGCGAGCTGACCGGGTGGTTTAGAGCTAGCAGCGAAGCTAGCTGCTAGGAGCGTGTATTGTGAAGACAAGAATAAAAAGCCTGTACCAACTTCAAGTCTCCAGTTCCTTGGACGAATACCCACTTTGTTACAATACCAACGTTTTGGACCAACGTTGCTATTTTACAATTTCGGCTCGAAAATTGTAAAATAGTAACGTTCTGAGATTTTAGGGTTAGGATTAGAGTAGGGGGAGGGGTTAGAAACAGAAAATCTCCGTAAACCACGCCCAAACCACGCCCACCGCTGTAGACACATACGTTACCATTTTACAATTTCTTAGCCGAAATTGTAAAATAGCAACGTTTGTCCACAAACGTTGCTATTTTACAATTTTTTTGGAGATCGGGTTGTACACACAGGGACACACACACACACACACACACACACACACACAGACATACGCACATACACAGAGACATACACACAGGGACGGACACACACACACACACAGACATACACACATACACAGGGACATACACACAGGGACACACACACATACTGTAGAGAGAAGTAGCTACTCTGTGCGGTGACGAAGGCCAGCATCACACCGTAAGCTCTCATCCTGGGTGGCTAAGACATTATCTTCCTCCAACGGCAGCAGCAGCAATTTAAATCAGCCCAAAAGGTCATATTTGCTTTTCTGATTCTAACTGTTTTCTCTGCGCTCACGCGCTGTGTGAGGGAACAAAACACACATGACTGCCAACACATCAGGGAAGGGAAGCCATTGTGCAGAATAACACTCACATACACGTGACTGTAGCACATCTATACACACCTTCTCACACACGCACATATACACACACATTCAACCACACACACACGTACACACATGCACACATAAGGTTACACACCTGATACCACACTTGGGATCTTGGACAGGAAACTTTTGACAGTTCGGATGGCTACACCTCCTGCTTTCTCATCTTGTATTCGCATAACAATGTCTTCAATCTGTGGGGAGGACAGAAGGAGCCCATGTTTAATCAAACAACTCACATACATACAAGATCTTTCCAAACACCTGTCACTCCATGTCTGGAGCATCATGTGCTATGCTGAAGACATCATTTCAACATGTCTGCTTTTAAGATGATGGCCAATAGGATGTTCCCACCTACGAGGCTCAGTGTGAAGTGCCTCAAAGATGGAATGGGCCCAGATCAGCAAACCATAATATTCCCACACTGCAGAAATATCTCCATCTTAGTCATTAAACTCCTAAGAGTCCTAAAATCAGAATTTTCTTCAAATAAGTTTCCAATGGAAAGCAACCTGTGTCAAGAATTTCATATAGAATCAAGTGTCATTTTCGTGATAGTAGAATTCTACCTTATTTCAACATCCTGACACTGATTGGTGAAACTGCATTGGAAACACACCACACCACATCCGCAGAGGTTTTCTCTGAGGTTTGATGGCAGAATATGAGACTAAGGGGTATACTGTAAATCCATAGAATAGAATAGAATAGAATAGAATAGAATAGAATAGAATAGAATAGAATAGAATAGGGCGCTTGAATGCATATTGAATGTGTATTATGGCGAATTATCAAGCCCAGCTGTATAACAAGGAGGGGAGAAACATCCAAAAAATAAATATCTGGTATAAGTCCTTTGTAAGTGGAGATGGCCCAATTTGGTCTCGTATGGAAAAGCAGGCGTGTTCACCAATCTCCCCGGCTTCTATGTTGTGTGCTCCGCTGCCAATGACTGTAGGTGTCCATACGGATAATCCTATTGTGAGAGGTACCCTACGCATATGGACCCAATTTCGTAAACATTTTGGGCATACGCAAGCCCTGGAGTCCATGCCTCTTACCTTGAACCCTCTTTTTAAACCTTCTTTGACAGATACAGCATTTCAGTTCTGGTATGGAAAGGGAATACGTTGTGTGGAGGACCTTTTCATTGATGGGACGTTTGGTTCCTTTGATCATTTTGTTAAAAAGTACAACTTACCACAGTCTCACTTCTACAGGTACCTACACATTCGCGATTTCACCCGCACACATTTCTCAACATTTCCATCTAAACCTCTGGCTTGCCCATTTGATGATTATCTGAAACTTAATCCCTATTTACCAGGCTGCGTATCAAATTTATATTGTATGATTCAAGAAATGGAAGACTATTCGCTGCACCACCTGAAAGTACAGTGGGAGGAAGACTTGGACACAGAGCTCTCTGACGAAATCTGGAAAAATGCTATCAGTAAAATACATAAATCTTCTGTCTGTATCAAACATGGTGTGTTACAGTTTAAGATACTCCACCGATTACACCTTTGTAAAGCCAAACTGGCCCGGATATATCCTGGCTCAGACCCAAATTGCATCAGATGCCATCAGTTTCCGGGTACTCTAGGCCACACGTTTTGGACTTGCCCAAAATTGTACACATTCTGGTCAGACATTTTTAATACATTCTCATATATATGTCAAAAACAGATTGACCCAGATCCAATTACTGCAATATTTGGGGTTGCCCCTAGCAACAGTGGGATATCCAGACATCAATCAGATCTAATGGCCTTTTCAACATTACTAGCTCGCTGGCTTATTCTTTTTAGCTGGAAATTGCCCACACCTCCATCACACTCACGCTGGATTCGTGATTCGAGATTGTATACATGTATGACATCATGCAACCTTGCACCTATTTTGTATTGTCTGTCTTCTACGGGGTTTGTTTTTTCTTGTTTGTATTGTTTAAAAACGAATAAAAACAATTTGAAATAAAATAAACAAGGAGGGGAGATTTGGCCCATTGAAAAAGGCTGTCACAGCTACTCCCCAGAGGTGCAGTTAAACATCACACCTCAGACGTAGCCAGAGCCCCAGACACATCATACTGGGCTCGCCACTCAGCCACCACACAGGGGATAACAACCCACAAACAACCACTCACCGTCAGTCACTCAAGGAAACGCACACACGCACAGGGAGACAACGGAACTATTGCTATAAGAAACATGCACACCTCAACACTGAAGTGCTGAAGAAAGTCAACCATAGCTGTGCTCAGTTGAATTCCTTGAACTGGTCATTTCTCAGCAGAAGCAGTCAGATTAGGTCATGTATTGATGTAAACAGGCTGTGTGTCTGCTGCGTTAGGCCAGGCTTGATGTAAACAGGCTGTGTCTGCTGCGTTAGGCCAGGCTTGATGTAAACAGGCTGTGTCTGCTGCGTTAGGCCAGGCTTGATGTAAACAGGCTGTGTGTCTGCTGCGTTAGGCCAGGCTTGATGTAAACAGGCTGTGTGTCTGCTGCGTTAGGCCAGGCTTGATGTAAACAGGCTGTGTGTCTGCTGCGTTAGGCCAGGCTTGATGTAAACAGGCTGTGTGTCTGCTGCGTTAGGCCAGGCTTGATGTAAACAGGCTGTGTGTCTGCTGCGTTAGGCCAGGCTTGATGTAAACAGGCTGTGTGTCTGCTGCGTTAGGCCAGGCTTGATGTAAACAGGCTGTGTGTCTTCTGCGTTAGGCCAGGCTTGATATAAACAGGCTGTGTGTCTGCTGCGTTAGGCCAGGCTTGATGTAAACAGGCTGTGTGTCTGCTGCGTTAGGCCAGGCTTGATGTAAACAGGCTGTGTGTCTGCTGCGTTAGGCCAGGCTTGATGTAAACAGGCTGTGTGTCTGCTGCGTTAGGCCAGGCTTGATGTAAACAGGCTGTGTGTCTGCTGCGTTAGGCCAGGCTTGATATAAACAGGCTGTGTGTCTGCTGCGTTAGGCCAGGCTTGATGTAAACAGGCTGTGTGTCTGCTGCGTTAGGCCAGGCTTGATGTAAACAGGCTGTGTGTCTGCTGCGTTAGGCCAGGCTTGATGTAAACAGGCTGTGTCTGCTGCATTCAGGCCCGGTTTTACAGGTGTGCAAAAGCATGCATTGCACCCTTGTTTTAATTGTCTCCATGTTCAGTTGAAAAGAGTGTTTGTTTTTTTTAAATGCTGCAACTGCAGACTTAGGCTACTGTTTAAACTTGAATTATAATTGTTGTTTTTCTTTGTTCTTTGATGTGAATTTATGGCTTTTTGGCACCTATATGTAACCTTTTAAGGTTGACATAATTGTATTATCATTATATGGTCCAAATATTTCAGTAAAGCACTTGAAATATTCTTGCTTGGCTGGTATCATTCTACTTGAAATGATGGTAAAATGCATTATTTTTAGTAAAATAACATGTCAAATTTTTCGCCGGCCACCCGGGTCGGCCCTTGCACTTGCATGTGCACCCCTTCCTATCTAGGATGCATCCCTAGTCATCTTGTTCTGGAACCGGCCCTGGCTGCGTTAGGCCAGGCTTGATGTAAACAGGCTGTGTCTGCTGCGTTAGGCCACTCCCACTAGAAATCAATCACCATTAAAAAGAGCCTGATTTAGCCGGCGTAGCCGTATTATCCTCAGCCCATCATACAGCCGCTCAGGTTGCTTCACTGTCCATTCAATTCTTCATAGCTCCCTATGCATCTGTATAGTAATGTAAGTAAGCCCACTCCATGCTCATACACACACACACACACACACACACACACACACACACACGCATATACAGTAGATTTCAAGGGTTCAGCTGAGCTTATTTGATATGGCCCCTATACGCTCTTTGATCCTAAAGAAGCAATTTATGTTGACTCCCACCTCCCACCAACAGCCGGCTACGGCATGTTAACTCCTTATCCCAGCAGCTTTGCACTCTGCTTCAGTGAAAACACCAGTCACTGCTATCAGAGGCTACTGCATGTTAACTCCTTATCCCAGCAGCTTTGCACTCTGCTTCAGTGAAAACACCAGTCACTGCTATCAGAGGCTACTGCATGTTAACTCCTCATCCCAGCAGCTTTGCACTCTGCTTCAGTGAAAACACCAGTCACTGCTATCAGAGGCTACTGCATGTTAACTCCTCATCCCAGCAGCTTTGCACTCTGCTTCAGTGAAAACACCAGTCACTGCTATCAGAGGCTACTGCATGTTAACTCCTCATCCCAGCAGCTTTGCACTCTGCTTCAGTGAAAACACCAGTCACTGCTATCAGAGGCTACTGCATGTTAACTCCTCATCCCAGCAGCTTTGCACTCTGCTTCAGTGAAAACACCAGTCACTGCTATCAGAGGCTACTGCATGTTAACTCCTCATCCCAGCAGCTTTACAATCTGCTTCAGTGAAAACACCAGTCGCTGCTATCAGAGGCACTCTGAGCATCAGGCTGTGCTGTGTAGCTGATGTCAGTCCAACTTACTTCTGGACCCTCTCTCTCCTCTTTTCTCTTTCCTCCCTCCACCAACTTCCTCCTCCACCTTTCATCCATTATTTAAACCAGCAGATCTGTGCGTGAACTCCTTCCAGCTGCTCCGTGTGTATGTGTGTGTGTGTGTGTGTGTGTGTGTGTGTGTGTGTGTCTGTACGTGTGTGTGTGTGTGTGTGTGTGTGTGTGTGTGTGTGTGGAAGAGCAGACTTGAGCCAAGGCACCAAGAGAGGCTCAGCTGTGGCAGTGTGCCGCCCAGCATGCTGGCTGCTTGTCCTGGTGTCTCCATCGCACAGAGCAAGTGAGCGAACCTTACTCCTGTAGCGATCACCACCACGACCACCTTCAAAGTTGCCATTTCACATAGAGCTTCTTATCAACTCTATACTCATCAGAGACGTGGTCTTTTTCTTAAGCCCAGTGCTTTCTGATCTTCGTTAATTCTGCATGATCTTGTAGGCCTAAAAATAATTAAATCACGCAGTGAGTAAGTGAGTAATAAGTCACGCAGCCTGGTAAGTTCTGTTATGGTATGCCAGCTTCCAGAATCTAAGAGAGAGCCAATCTAAGCATGGGCCTTGAGTGGAGCAGATATCCTGCCTTATTTAGTTGACTGCTTTGGTTTCCAATGAGAGTAGTAGACACAGAGTGAGAGAGGTGTGTGTCTGTGTGTGTGTGTGTGTGTGTGGGGGGGGGGGAGGGGGTAAGAGGAATAGAGAAACAGAGAAGCAGAGCGTAACACGCTATATTTAGTCTACCAGCTTCACAATCAAAGGTGATTATCCTGCCTGGCAAAGCATTTAATGGATGATTCACAGATGCTCCCCATCAATCTACTACAAAACACCTGAGTAACCCATTCTAAACGTATATATAGATTTAATAATAGACATAATGCCGAGGGGAGGGGGAGAGAGAGCTGTGTGGTAAAGACAATTACCATTCGCCCCACCATCAGCTGGAGAGAGTATCTTTGCTATGAATTATTGAACATCCACTATGGAGAATTACTGTACTGCCTCGACTCTGTTGATAAATCGCGGGAAGGAGAGAGAGAGGGAGAGAGACAGAGAGAGAGGGAGAGAGAGAGAGAGAGGGAGGGAGGGAGGGAGAGAGAGACAGAGAGAGAGGGAGACAGAGAGAGAGAGAGAGAGAGAGAGAGAGAGAGAGAGAGAGAGAGAGAGAAGCATTAAGCATCACCCTCTGTGTCATGGTGAATAGAGCTCTTGGTATTTTAGTCCCGCTTTCGCCTACATGTGAGCGTAAACAGTTTACAGTCAGGAGCACAATCAGCCGGCAGATTACCAGCGAAACATTCCAATCAGTCCTTTGAAGACAAACCTTGTACACAAAACAGTGAGGGGGGGGCAACTCCACGCACACCTCCTGAGACACAACACCCACACCTCCTGAGACACAACACACACACCTCCTGAGACACAACACGCACACCTCCTGAGACACAACATGCACACCTCCTGAGACACAACACACACACCTCCTGAGACACAACACACACACCTCCTGAGACACAACACACACACCTCCTGAGACACAACACACACACCTCCTGAGACACAACACACACCTCCTGAGACACAACACACACACCTCCTGAGACACAACACACACACCTCCTGAGACACAACACACACACCTCCTGAGACACAACACACACACCTCCTGAGACACAACACACACACCTCCTGAGACACAACACCCACACCTCCTGAGACACAACACACACACCTCCTGAGACACAACATGCACACCTCCTGAGACACAACACACACACCTCCTGAGACACAACACACACCTCCTGAGACACAACACACACCTCCTGAGACACAACACACACACCTCCTGAGACACAACACACACCTCCTGAGACACAACACACACCTCCTGAGACACAACACACACACCTCCTGAGACACAACACACACCTCCTGAGACACAACACACACACCTCCTGAGACACAACACACACCTCCTGAGACACAACACGCACACCTCCTGAGACACAACACACACCTCCTGAGACACAACACGCACACCTCCTGAGACACAACACGGGAAGGATTAAGTCTCTTGTTTTTGTGTAATTATGAACCTTGGACTGCAGAGGCATAGAAAAATAACTCATTATCTGCCTCTAGGATGACAGAAGTACAAGAAGAAGTGGGCGTGGCTACACAGAAAGTGCGCCTGGTCGTATCTCCTGGCTAATGGTGTCTGTGTCTTGGTGTGGAGGGCTTTTGAGAGCCACGCTGCTGCTAGCCTGAGATAACAGCACTTTGCCCGTCGCCACCGAGCTCTATAAACAGTTATCGGAAGAGCGTTTGTATGGTGTCACTGTATATTTACATTTGCAGTGCCCATGTGTGTGACGTCTGTGTGTGTGTGTGTGTGTGTGTGTGTGTGTGTGTGTGTGTGTGTGTGTGTGTGTATGTATGTGTGTGTATTCTGGGGCCCTTTGTCATCTGTCCATCTTATCAGTAGCTCTGAATGCCCAGGCAGCCAGCAGCACAGCACTTAACACTCCACTCTGCCACCCTTCTGTATGGCAAATGAAGGGGTGGCGAAGGTTTGGGGAGAACGGGAGGGTGCAGTGAGGTGAAGTACATTAGCTTTTTTTTCACTTCCCAACCCAATTCACCCATTTTGTGTCTAAAAGGCAGGAAGTAACACAAATGCAAGCAAAACAGTATTGATTGGAAGTTGGAAACTCTCATTAATGTTCTGCTTGCACCTGTGTTACTTCCCACCTTTTAGACACAAAATGGTTGAATTGGGTGTGAAGTAAAAAAGGTGAATTCCGTAAAATACTAACAAGTGAGGTCACCAGTTTATGAAAAGCAGGAGAGGACATTGAAGTATATAGTATGACTTAAATAGAGAGAGGACATTGAAGTGTATAGTATGACTTAAACAGACAGAGTTCATGGAAGTGCATAGTATGACTTAAACAGAGAGAGGACATTGAAGTGCATAGTATGACTTAAACAGAGGACATTGAAGTGTATAGTATGACTTAAACAGAGGACATTGAAGTGTATAGTATGACTTAAACAGACAGAGGACATTGAAGTGCATAGTATGACTTAAACAGACAGAGTTCATGGAAGTGCATAGTATGACTTAAACAGACAGAGGACATTGAAGTGTATAGTATGACTTAAACAGAGGACATTGAAGTGTATAGTATGACTTAAACAGAGGACATTGAAGGGTATATTATGACTTAAACAGACAGAGGACATTGAAGTGTATAGTATGACTTAAACAGACAGAGGACATGGAAGTGCATAGTATGACTTAAACAGACAGAGGACATTGAAGGGTATATTATGACTTAAACAGACAGAGGACATTGAAGTGTATAGTATGACTTAAACAGAGGACATTGAAGTGTATAGTATGACTTAAACAGACAGAGTTCATGGAAGTGCATAGTATGACTTAAACAGACAGAGGACATTGAAGGGTATATTATGACTTAAACAGACAGAGGACATTGAAGTGTATAGTATGACTTAAACAGACAGAGGATATTGAAGTGTATAGTATGACTTAAACAGACAGAGGACATTGAAGTGTATAGTATGACTTAAACAGAGGACATTGAAGTGTATAGTATGACTTAAACAGACAGAGGACATTGAAGTGTATAGTATGACTTAAATAGACAGAGGACATTGAAGTGTATAGTATGACTTAAACAGAGAGAGGACATTGAAGGGTATATTATGACTTAAACAGACAGAGGACATTGAAGGGTATATTATGACTTAAACAGACAGAGGACATTGAAGTGTATAGTATGACTTAAACAGACAGAGGACATTGAAGTGTATAGTATGACTTAAACAGACAGAGGACATTGAAGTGTATAGTATGACTTAAACAGACAGAGGACATTGAAGTGTATAGTATGACTTAAACAGAGGACATTGAAGGGTATATTATGACTTAAACAGACAGAGGACATTGAAGGGTATATTATGACTTAAACAGACAGAGGACATTGAAGTGTATAGTATGACTTAAACAGACAGAGGACATTGAAGTGTATAGTAGGACTTAAACAGAGGACATTGAAGTGTATAGTATGACTTAAACAGACAGAGGACATTGAAGTGTATAGTATGACTTAAACAGACAGAGGACATTGAAGTGTATAGTATGACTTAAACAGAGAGAGGACATTGAAGCGTATAGTATGACTTAAACAGACAGAGGACATTGAAGTGTATAGTATGACTTAAACAGACAGAGGACATTGAAGTGTATAGTATGACTTAAACAGAGAGAGGACATTGAAGCGTATAGTATGACTTAAACAGAGGACATTGAAGTGTATAGTATGTCTTAAACAGAGGACATTGAAGTGTATAGTATGACTTAAACAGAGGACATTGAAGTGCATAGTATGACTTAAACAGAGAGAGGACATTGAAGTGTATAGTATGACTTAAACAGACAGAGGACATTGAAGTGTATAGTATGACTTAAACAGAGGACATTGAAGGGTATAGTATGACTTAAACAGACAGAGGACATTGAAGTGTATAGTATGACTTAAACAGAGGACATTGAAGTGTATAGTATGACTTAAACAGACAGAGGACATTGAAGTGTATAGTATGACTTAAACAGAGGACATTGAAGTGTATAGTATGACTTAAACAGAGGACATTGAAGTGTATAGTATGACTTAAACAGAGGACATTGAAGTGTATAGTATGACTTAAACAGAGAGAGGAGATTGAAGTGTATAGTATGACTTAAACAGACAGAGGGCATTGAAGTGTATAGTATGACTTAACACGTTCACTGCCATGGACGAGATATCTCATCAAGCAGAAACCAGCGGTTGACTGCCGTGGACGAGATATCTCGTAAAAAAAAAAAAAAATTGACGGTGGGACGTGGATCTAACCCTTTTACATCTCCTATAAAAATATGGGAGCCACCGAACGTGTACAACCCATTCCACCGACCCACTAAGTGGCGACAGTGCTCTCCAGAGTAGAAAAAGCTGAGCCAAAACTGCAGGGGAAAGCGCGAGGAAACCATTCTCATACTGTAGAATGGTTTGGTGAAAACGCTTTCGCGCTGGCGCACAACGGTGGCGCACAACGGTGGGGGGTTCCAAAAATAGACTGGGTGCAACACACTTTGAAACATGCAGCATAAATAAGCCCAGAATCGCAAAAGCTTCATCAAATCTATCAACGGAAACCCCAAGAAAGAGCGAGCCCATCCAGACTCGCTCGACGAGGGGCAGCCAGGCAGCAGACAGGCAGCAGAAACTCGCTTGTGACACGCCCGCTGCAGCCACGGAGGGAGGAGGAGAACACACACGGAGGGAGGAGTTTGAAGGAGAGGGGGGTTTCCTGCTGTTATGGAGGAAATTACTGTTCAAAACTATTGTTTAGATGTCTGACGTCTTACTGATGCCAAAAATAAATGGTTAAAGTGACTGTTCTATCGAATTTCACAAAAAGGCATTTATCTCAGCTTAAATTTTCAGACGCTGAAACCATGCTGTATTCAACTGCTAATGCCTACATAACTACTAAATCTACAAACTAACTCTTTTAGACAGAGAAAGCACACATTCTATTAGTTCTTTTGAGATATTTTGTGTTCACAAAATCCTAACAGAAAATAATCCTCTGCTCTTGAAAGATGAGCCAGAATCCTCAAAAAAAAACTTGGCAGAAGCTACCTACAGTAAAAAGGACATTGAAGTGTATAGTATGACTTAAACAGAGGACATTGAAGTGTATAGTATGACTTAAACAGAGAGAGGACATTGAAGTGTATAGTAGGACTTAAACAGAGGACATTGAAGTGTATAGTATGACTTAAACAGACAGAGGACATTGAAGTGTATAGTATGACTTAAACAGAGGACATTGAAGTGTATAGTACGACTTAAACAGAGAGAGGACATTGAAGTGTATAGTAGGACTTAAACAGAGGACATTGAAGTGTATAGTATGACTTAAACTTGAACCCCCTTGTCCTTTTCCGAAAATGTCCAGAGATGAAGCTATTAAAAACTGTCCCAGTCTTCAGAAATGAGACGGCCACTGCTAAAAGATGTATGACACAGTAATAGGGCCATCCATGAATGATTCAGCAGTCATCAGTGGACTCAGACGTACATGTCATCGTTGAAAGACGTTTGGGTGAGGAAAGGGATGGGGGGTGGATGTCCAAGCGGCGGGCAGCAAGACCAAATGTCTGACCTACTTTCCAAAGTTTGGGCCTGTTACTGCGAAGTTTTGTACCAATTCCAGCCAGTTCATATTTGCATGTAAAACATTTGCATGCTGCACTCACTGTAGTTTTAATATGACGTCATGGCTGCTACATTACAACAGTGACTGTATATAAACCCATATATTCAGTCCTATCTTAACTTATTGGGATGACGCACCTTAGTATTAACTTCTCTCAAAAGTACACAACCTGTCACACACCACTTGTGTTTGCCACTCTGACCTCTGCGCCATACTGGGTGCATAATGAAGTGAGTTCCAGCTGGTGTGCCATGCCCTGGGGAAGGAGGTGAGAATAAGGCCTGATGGAGAGAGAGAGACTGGTGGGTGTTAGCATGCCGAGTCATGATGAGGGAGCTGTGGGAGCTTCTCTGCTGGATGTGAGATGCGAGAACCTGTGACAGGAAAAGCCCCGCCATCCGCGAGGGTGGCGGACGGAAAAGTTATGCTGATTTTGAGATGTGTGACTGACTCCCATTTGCACACACTCGACCACACACCACGTACCGGCTTGCGCATTTGTTATGCCTGCGAACACACACACTACACACTACACACACACACACATACACACACACACACACACACACACACACACACACACACACACACACACACACACAGACCAACAAAGACACAGATTTAATTCAAAGCCCTTGGCAGATCTCATCATTACCAAAAACCAATTTACCTGCTTATGTTAATATTGTGTTTCAGTGATGCATCACTGATGGCCAAATGCCTCTGAAAGAGACATATCCACTGATCCATTATTATTACAAATTGCCATCTACACAGGATGACTATCTCCCAGGAAAAACAATCATTTATTTTTTATTTTTTTGCAATGAAAGATTGTTTTCCCATCAACTACTGCAGCTGAAAAAGGCTTTTACACTCCAGTGAAGCCATTTTCCCTTTGCCAATACGTTTAATATATAATCCCTGTAATCATTAGAGGCGCTGGATTGTAAATGCACTAAAGTTAATTGTTCATGTGTGGAGAAAACAAAACGTAATCACTCAAATGCTGCTTCTCTGGGCTACTGGTTTGGAGAAAAGCCTGCTGAAGGTTAAAATGATAGATCCTGCCTTGTTCTGCTGGAAGCTTTTTTCAGTTTTTCTTTAAAAAATATCAGAGATGAGGCAACTCATTAAGAGCATCATGAAGCTACTGCAGCATCAACTTCGTTTGCTGTCAGCAAAGATATATACACACTGCAATATGGCTGCTGATACACTGGCTCCTGTCAGCAAATATATATATATATATATATATATATATATATATATATATATATATATATATATATATATATATATATATATATATATATATATATATATATATATATATATATATATATATATATATATACACACACTGCAATATGGCTGCTGATACACTGGCTCCTGTTTGCAAAGATATATACACACTGCAATATGGCTGCTGATACACTGGCTCCTCTCAGCAAATATATATATATATATACACACACTGCAATATGGCCGCTGATACACTGGCTCCTGTCAGCAAATATATATATACACACTGCAATATGGCCGCTGATACACTGGCTCCTGTCAGCAAATATATATACACACTGCAATATGGCTGCTGATACACTGGCTCCTGTCAGCAAATATATATATATACACACACTGCAATATGGCCGCTGATACACTGGCTCCTGTCAGTAAACCAAATCAGCGGGGATGTATACATTTACTTCCGGTTACTCCTGGGGTCCACACATCATAATGGCGGTGAACGGCACAAACTAACGTGTTGAAGACAAAAACAGACAAAGAAGACAAAAATGGTTAGTTCGTGTTGTGTTGTTGTTTAATATCATTCATAACAACACTTTCACTAACGTTAGTGGAGACCAGACTAGCTAATTTACCTGTTGGACCAGAGTAGACTTGAAGCTAAATTAAATTAACGTGGCGTCAGTAGCTCTGTCTGTAACGTGCTAGTTAACGAGTCTGCAAAAAAACAGCGAGTTTGACAGTTGTAAACAAACGTTATTAGCTAGCTAACACTAAAACAAACAGAAGAAAGGCTAGATACGTCGGACAAGCATGTTTACCAACCGTTTGAACATTTAAATTGAAAGTAGTCGGCCGAAAACAACGAGAGGGTTTGACAGCATTTATTTGACAACACGCAAATTTAAACCTGCCGCCTTCCCGAAGTGGTACGCGGAAGTAATGTTGTTTACATGGTGACGTCACAGTGATTTGGTCTATATACACACTTCAATATGGCCGATGATACACTGGCTCCTGTCAGCAAATATATATATATACACACTGCAATATGGCCACTGATACACTGGCTCCTGTCAGCAAATATATATATACACACACACTGCAATATGGCCACTGATACACTGGCTCCTGTCAGCAAAGATATACACACTGCAATATGGCCACTGATACACTGGCTCCTGTCAGCAAATATATATACACACTGCAATATGGCTGCTGATACACTGGCTCCTGTCAGCAAATATATATATATACACACTGCAATATGGCCGCTGATACACTGGCTCCTGTCAGCAAAGATACACACACTGCGATATGGCCGCTGATACACCGGCTCCTGTCAGCAAATATATATACACTGCAATATGGCCACTGTACACTGGCACCATTATTATTATATACCTGCAAACCAGTCTCCTGCATTCAAGGCAGAAGTTTCAGTGACATTGTTTCCTCAAAGTCAAGCGATGCCCTGTGCCCTGTTAATTCATCTGTAATGCACTCACAGACCGGGCATCGGCAGTTCCCCTTTGCTTGAGTAGCCATAACAGTCATTCCTAATTGAGAGCCCGTCCTGACAAATCGCCCCAGAGGTACAGAGGGTTCTAAAAACAGTCCAATTAGCTGCCACTTGATTAGCCGCCCGGCCAGCCAGATGGTCCATGGGGAGAGAGGCTGAGATCCAGGAGGGTCCGGTTGTGATTGGGCTCAGTAGCAGTCAGACCCATATGGTGGGATCAGTACCAGTCAGGTGGGATCGACAGAGAGTTGATGAGGAGGTTTGTCGCTTGTTTGAGCCAGTTGAGGATCCATTATTAGTGATGCTGGTGCGATGTAGAGATATGGGATGGGTGTGTGTGTGTGTGTGTGTGTGTGTGTGTGTGTGTGTGTGTGTGTGTGTGTGTGTGTGTGTGTGTGTGTGTGCGCGTGTCTGTGTAGATTCACAATCTCCATGGCAACACAGACAGGAGAGGAACCAAGCAATTAAAAGTTTATCCAGTTCTCCTCCAGCATAGGCAGCCAGCCAGCTTGACTAAATTTACAATTGCAGATGGAGTTTGTAGGGAGGAAGGGCTTATCTAGTTGTCAGAGCTTTCTAACTCTCTGACTTTTTTAAAGAGGAATTAACAAACTCTCTTGTAAGCGCCACAAAATCAAAGGATGCAGACGAGTCGGAGATGCTTCAACTCAAAGCCGGGGGCTTGGCAACACTGTGTAAGATTACCTTCAAACGAGATGCTTGGCTGCGCTAGGCTAGGCTAAGAAAGGCTATACTCAGGAGACTATAAGCCTGCCCACAGACCACAGTGACTCATCAGGTCACCTTTCTGTTGATGAGACTCAAGGAGGACGGAAAAAGATCATCTGCCCTCTTGTCACTGTCTGTTGTTAGACACTCTATGGGTTACTAAGGGCTTGAGTGCAGGGAAAACAGGAGTCTGCCTCTGAATAGATATGCCACTCTTTACAAAGTGCCCTACAGATACAGGGACTACTTCTAATTGTCTAAAATGAAGGGTGCTCTTGAAGGGCAATTTCAAATTCAACAGACTACTTTTTATAGGCTGCTTTTGCTATGCTCTGTCTGTCAGACTCTATCTGAAATGACTAGGGTATTCCATTCCACAACGGGGAGGGGGAAAACAACACACACAGCTACAAAAATCCACAGAAGAAGATAATTTGCTCCAGTGGGACAGAATCAAACACCTGTGGTTAGAACCCCTTTCCAAGCATTGCCTTAGATATCATTGACTAACAGTGCAAAAGCAGTTACACAGCAGCTAGTGTCTTAAGCCCCAGCAAAGAGCTCACACACCACTTGCATTCTGAGTGCCTGTGGGACTGTAAAGGTTTGAGTCTAATAAGGTTCACTGCCTCTGAGCCACTGCTCTGTAATTAGGGGGAAAGAGCAAAGGAAGGCTATTTGCATGTGGAGTAATGCAAAACAACAAGGCCGGAGAGGTGCAAAGGACTGAATGCGGCTAACACACTGCCAGCGAGGCCATATCTGCCTGATTCTCACGTAAGAAGCTGTCTTCCCACTAACACGCTGAAGACCCTGGGGATGCTTTTCTATCTGTTATCGCTTTCCACTTCTCCAACCAGTCACCCCCGTTCCCCAACCTCTCAGCCGAGAGAGGAATCTAAGATAAGTCTTGCTTCTAAGTGGCAGCAGCATGTATGTCAGACCAGGCTTCTACAGTGTAAGTGGCAGCATGTATGCCAGACCAGGCTTCTAAGTTGCAGCATGTATGCCAGACCAGGCTTCTAAGTTGCAGCATGTATGCCAGACCAGGCTTCTAAGTTGCAGCATGTATACCAGACCAGGCTTCTAAGTTGCAGCATGTATGCCAGACCAGGCTTGTAAGTTGCAGCATGTATACCAGACCAGGCTTCTAAGTTGCAGCATGTATACCAGACCAGGCTTCTAAGTGGCAGCATGTATGTCAGACCAGGCTTCTAAGTTGCAGCATGTATACCAGACCAGGCTTCTAAGTCGCAGCATGTATGCCAGACCAGGCTTCTAAGTGGCAGCATGTATGTCAGACCAGGCTTCTAAGTTGCAGCATGTATACCAGACCAGGCTTCTAAGTCGCAGCATGTATGTCAGACCAGGCTTCTAAGTTGCAGCATGTATACCAGACCAGGCTTCTAAGTCGCAGCATGTATGTCAGACCAGGCTTCTAAGTGGCAGCATGTATGTCAGACCAGGCTTCTAAGTTGCAGCATGTATACCAGACCAGGCTTCTAAGTCGCAGCATGTATGTCAGACCAGGCTTCTAAGTCGCAGCATGTATACCAGACCAGGCTTCTAAGTCGCAGCATGTATGTCAGACCAGGCTTCTAAGTGGCAGCATGTATGCCAGACCAGGCTTCTAAGTGGCAGCATGTATGTCAGACCAGGCTTCTAATGGCTCAATCCCACCACACTTAACAGCCCTGCACAGCTCGTCCCCACTCGGCTCCACTCGTCTCTACTCGATGGATGTTTTGCTTCGACCGGCGCTCGATCGGCCCCCACCCACCCCCGCCCACAGCTGGTCGTCTAAAAATAGCGACCGCATATCTGTCCTTCGGCTATAACATAACGTTACAATTAAATCCATCCACAGAACTTTTAAACTGTTTATGAAATACTGGTGCCTCTAAATGACCTACAGTGTACATGGGCAAATGTGACAATCGGCCAAGAGAATGATATCACAGGCATGCTGCGCAGCGCTGTGCGGGGACGGGAGAGGCGCAACAGAGTGAAGCCTCTACCCCGCAGCCTCTCACCAGGCAAGACCGGGGCTTCCAAAAACCCGCTGCGGCCTAGCGGAGCGCTGCAGCCTCCACTCAGCTACAGAGCTCCCTGAGCGAGCAGCGGACTTTTTTCTCAGACAATTGAACACCCGCCACGATTTTATTTCACCGGAGGTGAAGGCAGCGACACAAAATACTGATGGAAATATACATAACAGAAGATAAGGTAAGACCACTAAACTGGTATGCAGCCGCCAGCATTGCATTGACAGTCAGTAGACAGAGTAAACACGATTCTCTCTGACCAATCAGTAGCCATCAGAGTTTTACGTCACCATTTGGGACCTACTCGCCAGCCCGAAGTACCCCGACGAGGCAGGGACCAAAAGTAGCACGACTCGGCCTTAAATCAAACCGAGCTGGGCCGGTTTTTGATGGTGGGATGAGACCAAAAGTCGAGTCGAGCGGAGCGGGACCGCGCTACTAGCTGCTGTGGAATTGGGCCATAAGTTGCAGCATGTATACCAGACCAGGCTTCTAAGTCGCAGCATGTATACCAGACCAGGCTTCTAAGTTGCAGCATGTATACCAGACCAGGCTTCTAAGTTGCAGCATGTATACCAGACCAGGCTTCTAAGTGGCAGCATGTATGTCAGACCAGGCTTCTAAGTTGCAGCATGTATACCAGACCAGGCTTCTAAGTCGCAGCATGTATGCCAGACCAGGCTTCTAAGTGGCAGCATGTATGTCAGACCAGGCTTCTAAGTTGCAGCATGTATACCAGACCAGACTTCTAAGTCGCAGCATGTATGCCAGACCAGGCTTCTAAGTTGCAGCATGTATACCAGACCAGGCTTCTAAGTTGCAGCATGTATACCAGACCAGGCTTCTAAGTGGCAGCATGTATGCCAGACCAGGCTTCTAACTCGCAGCATGTATGCCAGACCAGGCTTCTAAGTGGCAGCATGTATGCCAGACCAGGCTTCTAAGTGGCAGCATGTATGTCAGACCAGGCTTCTAACTCGCAGCATGTATGCCAGACCAGGCTTCTAAGTGGCAGCATGTATGCCAGACCAGGCTTCTAACTCGCAGCATGTATGTCAGACCAGGCTTCTAAGTGGCAGCATGTATGTCAGACCAGGCTTCTAACTCGCAGCATGTATGTCAGACCAGGCTTCTAAGTGGCAGCATGTATGTCAGACCAGGCTTCTAACTCGCAGCATGTATGTCAGACCAGGCTTCTAACTCGCAGCATGTATGCCAGACCAGGCTTCTAAGTGGCAGCATGTATGCCAGACCAGGCTTCTAACTCGCAGCATGTATGTCAGACCAGGCTTCTAACTCGCAGCATGTATGCCAGACCAGGCTTCTAAGTGGCAGCATGTATGTCAGACCAGGCTTCTAACTTGCAGCATGTATGTCAGACCAGGCTTCTAAGTGGCAGCATGTACTGTATGCCAGACCAGGCTTCTAAGTTGCAGCCTGTATGCCAGACCAGGCTTCTAAGTTGCAGCATGTACTGTATGTCAGACCAGGCTTCTACAGTGTAAGTGGCAGCATGTATGTCAGACCAGGCTTCTAACTCGCAGCATGTATGCCAGACCAGGCTTCTAAGTGGCAGCATGTATGCCAGACCAGGCTTCTAAGTTGCAGCATGTATGCCAGACCAGGCTTCTAAGTCGCAGCATGTATGCCAGACCAGGCTTCTAAGTCGCAGCATGTATGCCAGACCAGGCTTCTAAGTCGCAGCATGTATGCCAGACCAGGCTTCTAAGTGGCAGCATGTATGCCAGACCAGGCTTCTAACTCGCAGCATGTATGTCAGACCAGGCTTCTAACTCGCAGCATGTATGCCAGACCAGGCTTCTAACTCGCAGCATGTATGTCAGACCAGGCTTCTAAGTGGCAGCATGTATGCCAGACCAGGCTTCTAAGTCGCAGCATGTATGCCAGACCAGGCTTCTAACTCGCAGCATGTATGTCAGACCAGGCTTCTAAGTGGCAGCATGTATGCCAGACCAGGCTTCTAACTCGCAGCATGTATGTCAGACCAGGCTTCTAAGTTGCAGCATGTATGCCAGACCAGGCTTCTAAGTCGCAGCATGTATGCCAGACCAGGCTTCTAAGTCGCAGCATGTATGCCAGACCAGGCTTCTAAGTCGCAGCATGTATGCCAGACCAGGCTTCTAAGTGGCAGCATGTATGCCAGACCAGGCTTCTAACTCGCAGCATGTATGTCAGACCAGGCTTCTAAGTGGCAGCATGTATGCCAGACCAGGCTTCTAACTCGCAGCATGTATGTCAGACCAGGCTTCTAAGTGGCAGCATGTATGCCAGACCAGGCTTCTAAGTCGCAGCATGTATGCCAGACCAGGCTTCTAACTCGCAGCATGTATGTCAGACCAGGCTTCTAAGTGGCAGCATGTATGCCAGACCAGGCTTCTAAGTGGCAGCATGTATGCCAGACCAGGCTTCTAAGTGGCAGCATGTATGCCAGACCAGGCTTCTAAGTGGCAGCATGTATGCCAGACCAGGCTTCTAAGTGGCAGCATGTATGCCAGACCAGGCTTCTAAGTTGCAGCATGTATGCCAGACCAGGCTTCTAAGTCGCAGCATGTATGCCAGACCAGGCTTCTAAGTGGCAGCATGTATGCCAGACCAGGCTTCTAAGTGGCAGCATGTATGCCAGACCAGGCTTCTAAGTGGCAGCATGTATGCCAGACCAGGCTACACTGCTACAGTGAAATGTGATGGCTGCAAAATGCAAGTCAACAATGGAACAATGGTATCAGGTGAGAGGCAATGATAACGCTGTTCTATTTTGAGGAGGCAAGTGAAGATGCACAGCGCTCAGTCTCCCTATGTGGGCATCAGACTGGACACAATCTCTCTGCTGCTTTGGGAGCTGTGAGGCTACTGAAAGCTGCTCTTACGCACCATTACCCTCTGTGTGAGACAAGGGCTACTGAAAACCATCATTAACCTTGTTGACTTCTATGTGCCCACTCAAAATAGCAGTGGTAATTGTCCATATACTGTACTACATACCGGTAGGTGAGTGGCTGGGGTAAAATGACAGACAATGCCAATGTCAATGTCTTGCAATTTATTTCTCACTTGTAAGGCTGGATTCACACAGGATCCAGCGCTCTGCATATGGCCTCCACACGCTCCATTCATAGTCAATCTGCAGGCTCCAGCAGTGGCTGCAGCAGGGGGCTGCGTGAAAAACACAGCGAGAAATACAGCGAGAAAGCTCAGGGCGATCCTACTTTAGGGGGATGCAACCCGATGTCACGCTACAGTTGGCCAATCTAGATGCCACACACACACACACACACACACACACACACAGGGCTCTGCTCTGTCTGTTTCACTCTCGCTTTATTTGTTCTATTCTCTCTCTCTCTCTCTCTCTCTCTCTCTCAAAAGTCGCGGCTGTATCTGTTCTTCACAATAAAAATCCTCCTGTAATTTTGTCAATGAAAGCCTGCCCGCTGGCACACATGCTTGTTTTGAAGGGGAGAAGGCAGAAAGGGGGGTGAAGTGAGACACTCCCACATCGCTGTGCTACAGCTGCACTACATGCAGCGGCCACTATGTCTCGCTAGAGTCTGCCTGAAGGTAGCCTAAGGGTGCTTTCTCACTGGCGCCCTGGTACCGTTCCTGAGCACACTTGTCCCCAAATTGACCCCAGTTTCGGAACATTCGATGAGTGTGAAAGTTGCGTTCCATTCCGTTCCGTGCCTGGGTGCACAACGGGGAACCGTGACAGGATTCACTTGAAAAGGTGGTCTGGAGAGCGCTTTGGCGTGCCCGGGCATGGAACACTTGCGAGTGTGAAAGCCAACCATTCCAAACCATATAGACAACACACGGGCGAGGATAAACTCCAGGCATAGTTGATGACGCAAGTGCACTCTGTTCCGTTTCCGGGCGCGGAGGAAATGTTGTAATGTGAAAGCTGACCAGTGGGGGAGAGGTGAGGGTGGGCAATCCTTCTCGAGTGCGGAACGGAACGAAAGCAATCGTTCCCAGTGAGAAAGCACTCTTAGTCAGTGCATGCTGCTCTGCATGTCAAAGGCCAAGCTGGTGGAATTTTCATGAGGCGCAGTAACAAAGTTTAAATTCAAGTTTAGTTTGAATTTCTGACTTTATAAATATAACAGGATATCTTCATTTTGGCTTTATTTGCATGGCACTTCACAAACTAATTATGTAATAATACTTTCTGCAGGAGGTTGGTTGGAGGTGGTGGTAAAACCTCAGGACCATCTGCTTGTCTTTGATGTCAGCATCATCCCTTGACACCCCACTCCTGCCGGTCCCATTCCTCCAGGCTCAGCGGTAATTGGGTTAGCGAGAGGATGTGATCAAGCCCAGGTTTGCCTCATCCTCACTGGGCCCACAACACAAGCCTGTTCTTGATGTCCGCGAGAACACAGGAGACACACGGTCACTCAGGAGAGGAGAGGAGAGAACACAGGAGACATACAGTCACTCAGGAGAGGAGAGGAGAGGAGAGAACACAGGAGACACACAGTCACTCAGGAGAGGAGAGGAGAGAACACAGGAGACACACAGTCACTCAGGAGAGGAGAGCAGAGGAGAGGAGAGAACACAGGAGACACACAGTCACTCAGGAGAGGAGAGGAGATGAGAGAACACAGGAGACACACAGTCACTCAGGAGAGGAGAGAACACAGGAGACACACACTCACTCACTCAGGAGAGGGGAGGAAGAGGAGATGAAGAGAGGAGAGGATGCTGTGGTATGAATGGCCTGCCAAGGAGGTCGGCCAGGGAGTAGTCTGACTGCCTGGATGTAGGCTGCTGGTATAAGCTCTGCCATTGGCCGACTATTTCAGTCGGCAAGCGAAAGAAAATCCCTTTCCGCTCCCTGCAAGTTCTGCCATTGGCTCCAACCGGCTCTGACTGACTGGCTGCAACCATTTATGGATTTCCTTTCCACTCCCTGCATCTCAAATCTGTTGATTTCAAATGCCTCCTCTGCTGTGAAACAACGCTAGCTCGTTGCTGCATGCTGAAAATGGCAAGTTTTGACTAAGATTTGGATTGTGCAATAAAGCAGGCCTGCTTGGTACTTTCAGTGGATGGTTGTAAAGGTAACGGAGCCTTTTTCCCCACTAGCCCAGAGTGAGAGTAACAGCAGCCAGACTCTCTCCTGCGCGGGTACAGCATGAACCGAGAGAGTCTGGCAAACGAGACTAGCCAGGGAGCGATCAAATCAAGCCCAGTCAATGTCAGTGACCCGTGGTTGACTTGATGAAGCACTGGGGCTTCGGAAGCAGATGACATAACTTACCCTTCCTTGTGCTCTACTAAGATGTTCAATGTTGATGCCAATTCCGCAATATTCTCAACAAGCAAGAACACAAGCCAGATTTGGTGGTCTGTCCTCCACTCCCATCTGTGCTGGACTCCATCCATTTGAACACAAACAGAGATGCTTCTTTAGCCAGACTGTTGAATGGATAATATGCAATATGACTGTGTGTCTGTGCATGAATATGTGCATGTCATCATTCTATGCCATCTGCTCCTAATTCCTTCTGAACGTCTCGTCACGATCATGACTGTGTTTCATCCCCCATTGTGACTTCAATTTTTTTTAACCCCAGCTCAGAATTAGACTATTTCTTATCTCTGTTCCTCGGGTTCCTATGCTCACATGCAATCAGTGAGTAAGAGAGGCCCTTGACCTTTTGAAGACACATGGATTTCCTGTCATGGCTCCTGGTATAACAGAGGATGTTATAGCTCTGCAGTGTATCATTAGGCTCCATCCCTGCAGCCCTTCCACCATGGTGTAAGACAGTCACACTAGGCTACTGTTACTTCAGACTTGATGTCCTTATTATCTGTGTTGCTTCTCTTCTTGGCTGTTAAAATGCTGACAGGCTCTTAGTGCCAAAGAGTGTTAGTCTGAGAACAGAGATAGAGCGAGAGAGAGAGAGAGAGACAGAGAGAGAGAGAGTGAAAAAGCCTGTTATGGAGGAGAGACAGGGGCACAGGGTAGATGTGCCTCTGGACCTACAGTGTACAGATCCTTGGAAACTCCCACAAAGCAAGCCTGCTGTTACACAACAGCTGGCACATATCACCCACAGTGTGCAGTGATGATTGAACTAAATCTTCTCAACACTGGCACAGTGCTATGAAAACACCTCTGTTCTTGCTAGGTGACAGATTTCCCATGCTGGCAATAAAGCCTTGTTCCATCCACCTCACGGGTATAATGAGATTCAGCAGGCTGGGCTGACAAATCTCATCTCAGAGTGCCAGGGGGCAGCAGGCGGCTCCAACACTTGTGATGTGCTTTGCTGCCCTCAGCCCCTGGTGGACGACCCGAGGAGAGCGTGTTAGCGGCGCTGGCCTTTGTCACGCTGTCATCCTCCCCCTGACACGCCACTCGTCCAATTAGCATCCTCCCCCTGACACGCCACTCGTCCAATTAGCATCCTCTAATCAGCTTTTAATAAAAAAAAGTGAATGAGGCCTGAGGTGGCGGGGATGGGGGGCGTGATTGCATCAACCGGGTAAAGACAAGTATTTGATAATACGATCTGTTACAGAGCCTTATCTTAAAGGCTGACTGCAGGTTTGGAGTACAATTAATGATAAATTAATAAAAGATAAATTAATTAATGAACGCAGCTGGCTTGGTAAGAGGCCGGGGTCCCCCCAATGACATGATCCTACCCCCCACCCCTCATCATACTGTGTGTCACTTTAAAGTACTGCACTTTAAAAAAAAATTGGTTGTCTTCATATATTGTTATTGTCTTCTACTATGTGACCACTACGCTGCATACTTGCACTAAGTCAAATTCCTTGTATGTAATCTGATTACTTACTGTGGCCATTAAAGTGAATCTGAATCTGAATAAAATCAATGAGTAGTATAGTGTGCAAACGCTGGATATTTTATGGCAGCAAAGTAAATCCTTACTGCTGATTGATTATCTCTCTCTTTTTATTGAGTTTTGATTATCTATATTTTATTCTTATTCACTGATTAATTATCTATAATGTCAACAGACCACCTTCAGTACTAGCTAAAAATGCTCAACTTTGCTCATGAATCTTTTATTCTTTTACCTCAGGGGAGCCAAAAATGAACCATATATTATTTCCGCAAAGCCCGAATTTGCAACCTAACCATCCCACCCCCTTGAATTATTGAATAGGCTTCCTAGAAAGGGACTTGCCATGCAGTGATCTAACATCCTCCCACTATATTTCAAAATGAAGTGAAGTGTCCTTTCCTGTGTTTCTCCGCGGCTGAATCCTATCTGTGTGCGACAGCTGGCTGTAATTTAGCCAGGGTTTGTGAAGGCAAATAGCTCGGCTGTACCTGCCTTGGGACTTTGCAGATTGCAATTATCTTATTTCCCTCAGGGAGAAAACATTGTACATGGGGACATGCAGATCCCAAAAATGAGAGAAAGGACAAATATTGGACTCTCTGAAATTCGAAATGTCACAGGCTCCCGACAGCAGTGCAAAGACTGCAGATGGTATTTTTAAACTCTAGAAAATTAGGCCTCTACAGTATTTTGGACGCAATTTTCATGGCGCCAAACACTGATGACCTTGTGTTCGTCTGGTAAAATCCCAAACAGGCTTAGATGGTGACTGTAAAAAGACCATGGTCTGTTGTTTCATACCGAGATTTAATCTGCTAATCCTCCTACATTTTCTTATTATGCAAGTGTATTTACAGTGGATGGATACTATTGTGTGAGTTGAAATGGGAATTTAAAAAAAAGTTTGTTAACAGAGTGACTTCCATCTTCACATAATAACTTTTTTCATCAAGTTAAATGTCGTACTTTAGCTCAAGATGGTGGTTTAGCTAACAGTATTATTTGGTAAATAGAGAGGATTACACTGATCACAATGTGACCTCAAAAGAGATCTGGTGCTTTTCTATAAAATGGACACCAACAACACCTCAACGGTCACAGTTGCTTCAATAGGAAAACAAAAAAAACGGGGGAAAACAAAAACTCACCCCCCAATCCTGGGATTCTCCTAATGTCACATGTTGCACACAAAGATCATATATAGATGAACACTCCAACTTACTTCCTTGACAGCTAGATCCATATTTTTCATCTCGCCAATTCTCAATGCCTTCCTTGTTTTGTTGTCTGCGCAGCCCACCACACAACAGCTTTTAGCTATGTTTAATTCAAGGAAAATGACGCTGGTGTGTGCAAGTGAATGGAGAGCTTCCCCCCGTGATGGGCGTGGCCTACTTCATGCAGTGTCTCTATTCACCTTATGTAGCCACGCCCATTTGACCCGGTTGTGTGGTCGTGTGACGACTTCCGGCAAAAAAAAAGAAAAATGCCGGCTGCTCCAATATCATCTAACTCTGAATTAACTAATAATTTAGCCAATTGTATCTAACATACAAAATAAAGCAAACGGCAATGTCTAAGCCCACGTTCACACAGCACGCCGAAGCAACGCTCAACCGAAGCTGTACCTACGCTGTACCCACAAGTTTCATTTCGGCGTCCTTGTTAACAGGCGAAGACGTTCACACCACCCGCACGCGTGCCACGCTGACGCCGTGCCGAAGCCACGCTCACGCCACGCCGAAGCGATCACTCAGGCCTGACGCTGAATTTCCAAGCTTGACGCTGAAGCCGTGAAGCCGTGAGGCATGAAGTCAATGGGAGTTGTGGGCGGGTTCAAACCACGAGAGTAGGCGCTGAGAGGAGCTGAGAGGAAAAGAGAAGGCGTCTTGTGTGAACAACAAGGCGTACGTTCAGCTTGTGCCTGCTTCAAGCTTCAGTTCTGCTTACGTTCGGCGGCCTGTGTGAACGTAGCGTAAGAATGCAACGCCATGTAACTGGCTCGTTAATTCTCGCATTCCAGGGAATTACGTTAACGTCTGCGGGTCTTATAGACGTAAGTGGCTCGCGCTGCGCTCGGAGGAGAGAAAACCATCTGAAGCTTTCTTTGTTGGAGTCCAGGGCCCCGTTCCAATACCCATACTTCCATACTATTTAGTAGGCAAAAAAAGATTTAGTATGTCCCAATACATAGTATGTCAGATGCAGTATGCCAAGAGTACCAGGATGTTGTACTACATCAGCTCCTATTTCGGAGTATGCATCGATGCATGCTGCTTCAGCCAAACTTCCCCACAATCCTTTGCGCAGCAGGAAGTTATGTCTTCTTCTTCTTCTTCTAATGTTTTATGGCGGTTGGCAAACAACTTTTTGTGCATTACCGCCACCTACTGGAGTTACGTCGCACTGACTGAGCTGCGTGTTCATGAATGAGATAATTAACTTTAAGAAAGCCTTGAAATATGTTAAAACCAAACAAGCATGGTGTGTACCAAAACATGCATATCTTGATTCCTGTTTAGATCTCTGACTTAATGTTTTTGCTTTATTTATTTTATTTTGTTTATTTGATTGTCTGTTCCAATTTTGTAAATGTTTAGTCTGAATTTTTTGTATAATGTACTGTTTGTTACTGCCAGACTTTGTTTATTGAATAAAATAAATAAATAAATAAATAAATAAAAACTCAAATGTGGCGCTGCGGACGTCGGCGGAAGTGAGCAAGAGGTCGGAGTTCAGGAAGCTCACGTGACGACAGATGTAGTGTGTCCCAATAGTATGCATTTTGCATGCATGCTGCACACTACAATCCATACTTTGTGAGGGCAGCGGCAGTACATACTACAAGAAAGAAGTACAAGTATGGGTATTGGAACGGGGCCCAGGTATGTTTTACAAGAAAGTGCTCGTCATTGTCGACAATAACGTTATCTGACCTGGCTAACTGGTGTACTGGTGGGGTACGGTGGTGCAGTGGTAAGCGCTGTCGCCTCACAGCTCGAAGGTCCTGGGTTCGATTCCCACCTGGGACGCTGTGGGCGCTGGAGTTGTGACCCCCCCATATCTTCAGTGCCTACTGCCCAGGTGGGCTATCTCGTCGAAAGGGCCTTTCTGTGTGGAGTTTGCATGTTCTCCCCGTACCCCCCAGGGGGTTCCTCCGTACATAACCCCCCACTAAAAACATGCAGAAGATTGTCATCCGACCAGTGACGACAACATCTGAAGTTGGTCCAATGATGGTCCAATGAAGGTCCCCGGGCGCTGGAAAGAAATAGCGACCACTGCTCCTGGCCTGCCCCCTGGAGGAAAGGACAAGCCTGGATGGGTCAAATGCAGAGGACATATTTCACCGGCCACCGTCAGCATGAGTGTGTGTAGTGGCCGCATGCATGTGTTGTAGTGTGTTCATGTGACAATAAAGACGGGCTGCCGTCTGAAATCGTGTTTTAACTGTGGATACTCCGCTTGCTTGCTGTGTACCGAGCTCAAAGTAGTAGGCTATGTTCTTTGTTTTACCCCCTGCACTGTCCGCTAGAAAAACAACTCTCTTCTTCTGACGTTCTTTTGTATTTCGCGCCATGACCAGCGGAAGTGTCAACACAACCCGGAAGAATTTGGCCCACCCCCGCGTCTGAACATAAGGTGAAAACACATAGCTCACGTACAGCCTGCAGCTTGTGTGCTTGCTTGGGATATTCAAACCCTGAGCACTGTTGTGGAACAAACAAACAATGTTTATGAATATGTGCATTTGCTTCTTATTGCCAGCTATGCCTTTAAAGTGTGGGAATAACCACATTATAGTTTCTTCTCCTGTTATCACCCAACTGCTGCGTCGTCAAAGCCTCCCTCTGCCCCGAGACCCATCGATTCCCATGATTATAATGAGCTTAAAAGCTTCGGCACTCCCTTCCTACTTTCTCTCCCCTTTATGAAGACTGATCTCCATTTAAAAAGAATGCAATGGTGTCAGATTCAAGGCGTGTGCATGCCAGCATCTAAACAAATTAATCCCTGATGCCTGATGCCTGCCTCGCACATGTAACTAGTTGAGAGGGAAGGTGGACTTAATAAGGGTTTGTCTCACTCTCTGGTAGGATGTATAGGATACCTGATCTCACAGGATTCTCATTTATGTGCAGTGCACATGAAATTAGAACGTTCCACTGCAAATCCGCATTGAGCCGTGCATCCCCATGGATGTAAAGTATGACCAAAGTCCAACGGCAGGTTCAACCTTCATTATACCAGAGCATACAAGACCAGAGTCCAGGGTCTGCATTTTCCCTTGCTAAGCTTTTTTTTCCACACTCAATCGGAGGAAAGTAATCAGGTCTTTGTTATGGATTTGGCCACTGTCGTATGAGTTATTGACAGAACAATTGGAGTGGAAATGGGAGTCGGCACACAGCAAGGTCTCCCACAAGGACAATTCTATTATTTTCAAGCTTGTGAAAGGAGAAAATCTGCCGTTGTTTATCTATTTGACTCACTCGCACAATGTCAAATGGGGCAGCCTCCCTAACTTCACAAATTCAGTTTGAAGCTACTGGAGGATAACAGTCTTATTTTCGACAAATTGGATGGAACTTCATGACTAAACCGGACAGATTTTTCCACTGTTGTAATGCAAGTTGTAAAGATGTTACAGCTGAACTGAAGAAGCCCAAGAAGCAGACTGAGGGGTTGGTTTGGACCAGGGCAGGGAATGATTTATTGGGACGTATGCAGGTCCATGCTCTGGAGCAGGGCCAAATGGTCTGGTATCTCCAAGGGCTGTTTAGTCAGATGAGCTGGCCGTGGTCATTAACATTTGGGCCGGGGTGACTCATCCGCAACCCAGAGACAATTATAGATGGCCACCACACTCCAGGAACAGACACTCTATCATTACCTATAGTTTAGTCTCTCCCCAGACTCAAATATTACGTTGAATCGCTGCGCTCCACATACTACATCAATGAGTCTGTGCCACTTCACAGCCACTGCTGGTTTTTGAAGGCGGGTTGAAATTGAATGAGTGACAGGTCATAGCACCGATGAGAGAGCCGTTCGAAAAATGGGCTGCGCCTCTGGTGTCGTCTGATCGCAAAGTCGTTACTGATTGGGGAGGACTGAATCCACCACTGGCCAATCACTGTCCCAGACCCAGAGAGAGCTCTGCAGCATGCAGTAACGTGGTGTATCAGCGTAATAACTCTCATGGGTCTGGCGTTGAGACTACCTATAGTTCAACACTGCACAGATGACTCTCTCTCTCTCTCTCTCTCTCTCTCTCTCTCTCTCTCTCTCTCTCTCTCTCTCTCTCTCTCTCTCTCTGTTTGTCTCTCTCTGTCTCTCTCCTCTCACTAGACTCTGAGTCAGGCATTCTATTTTAAGGGGAAACTCATTTCTACCTACCAGATGTTATTGGAACCAATACTAAAGGGAGTGTTAGCAGATGCTGATGCGATTGCATTGGTAAGGATGCTCACTGTCCAGTTACAGCCACGGTTGTCTGACAAGCTGTAAGCTGTATGGCATTGCAGACTTTGTCAGTGGTCATTAAAAGCTGTTTGACTGTCATGTTTGACTCACAAGTGTACGTGTGAGACGAGATCCTTCTCTGTTATTTTTCATTTGTTTAGAACTCACACTTGTAAGTCTTGAGAAAAAACAAGCGATCTAATGAGGCTTTCAAAGATTAAAGTGGAGTTGTGTAAATGAGTATTGTTTGTTTTTCCATCTGAAAACAGTACTGTACTGCACTATCAATTTTATTCAGCATATAAGGACAGTCTCAGGGAGCTGATCATCCAAATACAAGAACAAAGTATACTGTTACAGATCGGCACCCAGTCATTTCACAATATCCAATTCAGGCTCTATAGACCCCTTATACAGCTTGTCAACATTGAGCTGCGCGCGCATCGTGTAGGCAGAAAGCCGTCAACCCAGCATTGACAGACAGTGAAAACTGTGTAAAAGCCCCGCTGTCAGGACTGCTCTATGCCCATCTGCAACACACAGTTATATTTTAGTTTTAAAATGCAGTTCTCGGCTTACTACCACAGCTTATCGCCTAGTGATAAGCAATGTTATGCATCGAAATTAACGTTGTTTAATGGGATATGTCTTACAGACCCATACGCACTGGCGCTGTCAATTGGCCAAGCCTAGTGGCCGGCAATAGATATCGTGCATTCCTTTATAACTGGGGATAGCGTAGATAATTATTCTGTAACTTGCAAAGATATATTGTTATGTTGATAATGCACACAACTCAATAATGACATTATGTAACGTTACTTGGTCGTTAACTAACCGAGCGATGTGGCTGAGCAGCCTACAGTTTCAGGCAGCTTACCTGATTATGAAATGAGCACTACAAAGTCGGGCATTTTTAATGATGTCCTCGTTCCAATCAGTTCAACTCAATAATGACATTATTTAACGTTACTTGGTTGTTAACTAACCGAGCGATGTGGCTGTTAGCAGCCTACTACAGTTTACCTGATATGAAATGAGCGAGCACCGCAAAGTCGGGCATTTTTAACGATTTCCTCTTTCGGCTTGCAACCAAAGACACCTACGGTTAGCATTAAAAGCAGTATGAGTTGACGGGATTCGGTAAAACTTTAGTCCTTGCTTTGTTGATAGTGTAACAGACTGTTCGGTGTTGTGTTGTGTTCTATTGCGTGTGTGCGAGGCTGTGTATGTTCCCTCGAGTTGCGTAGAACAGGATATGTGGGGAGAAGCTTGTATAACGTTACAGCCTGGCTCTATCGTTTATTATTTTATTAACCAAGTGTGAATAGGCGGACCCGAATACTCTGCTACAATAGCTTTCCAATTCTGGCATCGCACTGCACAACACGAAGACATGTCTTGCTGGAATAGTTTCACAGGCACTGGAAAACTACTTGAAAGGTCTGCACGGAGTCTGTCTTTCTGCCTCCGTCTTGCGCATCTGACGCTGTTTGTTGTCATTGTGACGTAGGCGTATAATTGGTCTATTCTATCGTGTCTAGGGGTTGAAACGCGATATATAAATCCAATCAATTATTATTATTATTTGTCGATTGAGTGCAGGCCGCTCACCTGTTAGCTTTAGTTGATGCGGCCTCCAGGAGCAAGCACCGACGGTTGAATGCGTGAAGGAACCAAGTGAGTCCTCACGTCATCGGAGAGTCCCATAAACATGGGACAGGACGAAAACAGTAAACAGTGCAAGATGAGACATAAACTACCATAAGCTATCAACAACCTGTGTTGTGGCCGTGGCCGCCGCATCTTCCACGTACCAGTCTGAGCTCCTGACCGCAGATGTGAAAGCTATTTTATGGACACCTATGGCGGCCCCGGATAGACAAAAAGGCGCTCTCTATCCCCTCTATATGAGCAGACCACAGATCAAAGGACAAACAGCCAAAGCAAATGGACACAAATATTGACCATATCTAAGCTGGCAAGGGCGATCTGTAACAATACCATCAACATCGAACTGGCAACACAGTGACAAAATACCAGCCCCTCCTCTTTGATTAGCAGTGTAGTGCGAGTGACAATGGGACAAGTGAGGGTGAAAAGACAGGTCCCCAGAGGTTTGAACATGTAGGAGTTATTAGACCAGCAGCCAAAAATAAAAGTTGAAGAACGTAAGCTTGTGAGAGATAAAGCAGAGCAGCAGCCTTCAATAGCAGGGTCAAATTGTGAATTTAACATGACATTGGAGCGAGAGGCATGTTCCACAGACACACATGCATCCCTCCTTGTCACTGACTAAACTGAAGAGATAAACTGTTGTTACACATCAACATCTTCTCATCTTGTGCTCAGGAACAGTTTTTGTAAATCTGTTGACGTTGATAATGATTCAAATAATTCTGCAGTTTTATCACTGAATCATCACACACACTTAGGCCTACTCTTGGCTTATGCAGTGCGCACTGAGGATATTTGTCTGTGATCACAAGTGTATTGTTTTTAACGTTCCTTTTAAACATGACATTTTCCAGCCATAAATGGATCCATCCGCTGCTGCATCCTTAATGGTCAATCAACTATTAAATTTTCATCAGCCGAATTGAGTAAAAGCAGATGTATGGCTCATTCTGCTCATACTGTACGCACAAATGATCTAGTTAGCTGCTTTAATGACCCATGCTCATCAGCCTCCCCTGCACCCTTGAAAACCAGATCAGTTCACATAGTTAATCCATCTCCGTGGCTTAATGATGCAACACAGGCCCTAAAAAGAGATTGCAGAAAGGCTGAATACAACTGGAAGAAAAACCTACAATGGGAAGAAAAGCTCAGATACAGTATTATGAAATACTAAAGTGTCATAGCCTATTTCTCTAACCTGCCTTCAAAAATGGTCATAACTGAAGGGTTCTTTCCCCAGAGAAATCTGAGGAGTTCTTGGTATTCTTTACAACAACAACAAAAAGCTAGAATATATAATATTTCAGATCTACCCTGGCTGGTACTTACTCCTACTCAGAACATTTTAAGCCACTTCAAACTTCCCTAAACTGTTGGCCATATCAGGAAGGCTTTGCAGATTTTCAACCTGCTTTGTATCATTACAATGGTCCTCTATAGTAAGATGGGCAGCCTTTATCTTGTCTTCATGTTTTCCTGCGACAAGAGTGCTGCAGTTTATCCCAGCCAGGCACTTCCGGTCATTCTGCACATTCTGGACGTGGAAGTGAACAGATGTTCCATTCTGGACGTGGAAGTGAACAGATGTTCTTCTTGAGGGCGGCTGTTCCAACTAAAGATTGTTTTTTTGTATTTTTTTTTCTGTATGCTGCTCACATCCACAGAGAATCACATTGAGAGCCTTAATGAGTGTTAATGACCCATGCTAGCTGGCAGGGGTGGAGACTCTGGAGGCAGACGAAAAGGGATTTCTCAATGCAGAAAACATAGAGAAGGTAAACACTCTCCATCTCCTTATATTACCTACATTATAATGATACAATGCACTGCAGGTTGAAAATCGGCAACGCCTTCCTTTAAGAACACCTTATCTACTGTATACATTGCTATTTTTATCAAACGTTTTAAAATAAGTTGTTTTTAGTCAGTCCAGTTGTCATCTTTTTTCTACTGCAACTGTAGCAGCCCACAAACAGCACAAACAGCGGCCTTCTCAAAGTAACGAATTACCTCCTTTAAGAGCAGATGCATGAGATTCCTCAGTACTTTTAGACCCCAGTGTAGCATTTGACACAGTTGATCATGCAATTTTAATTGACCGCCTTAAGGAATGGGTATCTCTGGCTCAGCACCGAGTTGGCCTAGATCCCACTTCTTAAACAGAGCATGCTCGACGATTACAATAGGCAATTCGTCATCTACAGTACCTCATCAGACATCACCTGTGGGCTCCCTCAGGGTGCAATTCTAGGCCCCATTGTTTTCTCTCTCTTCATGCTCCCACTTGACATCATTCATGAACATAATGTCTCTTTCCATGCGGATGATGCTCAGTGATATTGTTGAAGTGACTCATGAACAATCTGAAATCATCTTAATTGGCCCTTCCAGCTCCAGAAGACTTGTTCCATATGATCTTGGCAGTCTACCCTCCAACACAAGGTTACTGGCCTGAACTTTAGAAATTATGTTTTAACAATGATTTAACTTAAGGAAGAGGTAAGAGAAAATAGTGCAGTCTTGCATCCTACAATTGAGAAACATTAAAAAAGTGAGTCATTTTATCCTCCACAGACTTAGAGAATCCATGCTTTCATGTAAACTCATTGAGGCAACAGCAACTAACTGAATTTCTGCCAGTCAAAAGTCACTTTCTACATCTCCAGCTCATTCAGAATGCAGTAGCAATGACTTTAATTCAATCAGGAGAGACTAGTATAAAGGTTCAAAATAACAAAATTAACGTTTGGCGTATGGCTCCATGATGATGCTCCTCCTGCAATGATGAGGGGAGGGCGTAGATTAGAAGTCCCCCCATGGGGAATCCCTTTGGAGCCATGACATTGGTGGTGGCAGGGGAGGAGGTGGGGCCAAACAACTGGTACACGGTAATGACAGCAAGTGTAGCGTGACAACATATCGGTGACTAGCTAAACAAACAGACGTGAACTTGAAATACTCTCAACCGCTTTAGAAGATTGGTTCAGCAGCAAAGGGAGGGAAGGAGATGGCTTGCACAGATCTGATTGGCTATTGATAGGGCGTGGATAGCTGTGATTGGATAGGAAGAAATATGAATGAAACTGGGCATGGATAACTGTGATTGAGTTGACTGCTGCTTCACCTGAGCCCTGTACCACGAAGCTCGATTAGTGGTTTAGCAAGGTAACTTCAGGTTTAACCCTGGTTTGGCCGTGCTACAAAGCTAGTTAACTTCTTACCGACATATATTTCCATAGCAACTTATGCTTCACACTTAACCTGGTCCGCAGCAGGTTAAGTTACAAGGATAAGATTAGACCTTAAATACACTGCCCACGAACCAATCGAATCAGCAGTTTGGAAAAATAGCCAACCCCTTTCTGGACGAGTTTCCCATTGAGGAAGGAGCCCGAATTGTAAGGGGGGCTTTGAAGAGAGAAAGAGTGTTTCGCGACCGGCAGGATCCATTTGATCATTCAGAAAAAGAAAAAAGGAAAAAAAAGGCTCCTGTTGAATTAATCAAGGGCTACTGTAAAGCCTTGCACTTGTTGCAGGCTACATTTAAATTAAGCCCTACTTAGCACTTTGGAATATGTTTTTATATATTCATTTTTGTGCTCTCAAGTAGCCTATACATTGTTTGACCCCGCCGATCGATTGCAGCTGAATAGTGAGTGGAGAAATTTCACTAAACCGGCATAAAAAGGTTACATAAACGTCTCCAAAGCGCACGGTGCCATGTGCGCAACGGAGCTGAGACTGACGTTGGGTTGGAATTGAAATAGTCATACATGCTAGAATAGCCTACTACATCTAAGCAATTTAATATGGGATCGCCTGCACACCGATTATTCATATCTAGGCTACTCCTGCATTTTGCAGCTGCAACTGTGTTGCTTTTGGCCTGTATGATGTGATTGAACTTCATATTTCCAGCATCATTATATGAAATATGGAGATATACGACTCTGCTGACAATAGCCTATATATGTGACCACAAAATAGGCTATTTTTTATAAATAAAATCTATGCCCGCACGTACCATGTCGATTCAGTTCAGAAGCATTTTTTTATTTTATTATAACATTCTTTTTTTTATTGATTAGCCTATAGGAATTATTCAATCAGTGCGACTAAACACATCATGAGATCATTATTATTCATTGAGCCTAAATGGTCTATACATACGGACTTTGGACTGAGATAGATTACACATTGCTTCCACAAAAGACATGCCGGTTTTATTGAGTTTATTGAGAGGGTGAATTGAGCGGCTGTAGATAGCCTACGTGGAGGCAGAAACAGCTCTTCAAAGAAATTACTGGTGTGGATAAAAGTGGTAACTTTAGACAGTCATTCGGGAACAGACTAATAATATCCAACGCAGATTTTTATTTGCGGTTTCAATGAACGAGGAAATAGGCATGTCTGGCACTGTAGAAGTTGGAGCAGTCCATATTGCATTGTGATTGGCAGTTGTTAAAAACCACGCCTCTTTTGCGGGCACGAGCTCCAGTGCACGGGCATTTTCATGTGCACGAGCTCTCAACTTGATTAGAAAAACCTGGTTCCAGTAAACGAGTGGCAACCGAGGTTCGTGGTACAAGTTAACTACAATCGAGCTGATCTGGTTTAGACAAACCAGATCAAGGGACAGATCCTGGATCTTCTTATAGAACATTCGTGGTATAGGGCCCTGGAAAGCAGACGAGAGCAGCCGAGTGCAGTCAGGCAAAGCATCAAGCTGAACACCCCCGTCTGCACAATCACTGCTCATTTTCTTCTTCTACAGTTTTGTTTAACAGCGTTTGGTAAACAAATTAAAATGTGGAATAGCGCGTGGAATCCCTGCTCTAATGACCCAGATCTTCATATTACTTTTTTTATGCCTCCGCCGGCGATAGCCGTCCAGCCGTCCGTCCGATGTTCATTAACGCGATATCTGAGGAATACCTTGACGGAATTTAATCAAATTTGCCTCAAACATCCACTTGGACTCAAGGATGAACTGATTACATTTTGGTGGTCAAAGATCAAAGTTCAAGGTCACTACTGTCACCTCACGAATGCCATTTTCAAGCTCATTAGCGCGATATCTCACCAATGCCTTGATGGAATTTCTTCTAATTTGCCTCAAACGTCCACCTGGACTCAGGGATGAACTGATTCGATTTTGGTGGTCAAAGGTCAAAGTTCAAGGTGAATGTGACCTCATGACTGCTCGTTTCATTCTTGTTAATGCGATATCTCAGGAACACCTTGACAAAATTTCTTCAACTTTTGGCTAAAACATCCACTTGGACTCTAGGATGAATTGATTACATTTTGGTGGTCAAAGGTCAAAGGTCAAGGTCACTGTGACCTCACGAATGCCATTTTCAAGCTCGTTAACTCAATATCTCAGTAACGCCTTAATGGAATTTCATCACATTTGGCTCAAACGTCAAAGTCCGGACAGACATGGATGTCGACTGCTCACTTGTTGGCGGAGGCATATATCCGCTGTGCAATTGTTCTAGTTATTTTAATGTAGACATTACTGGTGGTATTTACTGTATGTAAAATATTGAGTGACAGCTTGGAATAGATATGAGATTGAAGTTTCCACATTTCACTGTGGGTGTGTGATGCACATGTGTTGAACGAATGAGCGCTCAGCTCGATACGTTTCTCATCATCCTCTGAGCTGTGCAGTCGGGCGCAGTTGGTGGCGAGCAGCTGCGGCGCCTCGCTCGAAATCTACACTCGCCTCACTCTCACGAGTCCCATGGCTCACGCAGTCGGGCAGGCGGAGCAAGTTGGACAACTTTTCTAACCATCATGCAACGGGCCAAGCAAGTCGCTAGTCGAATCTGCGCAGAACTTGCTCATCTCAAACGAGACTATTGATTGGGGAGGAATGTGAATGAAACAGGGCGTGGGCAAAGTAATCTTCCTGATTGAAATTACGTCTAGACTTTACTTGGTGCCAAACAAAGAGACCATACATTGCTTAATTTAAAAAATATTTCCGACTGAGTGACTGACTTGGCTGACTGACTGAAGGTTGCAACTCTCCTGGCCCTGTCTTGCAGGAGCCTGGTGTTGGGGTCATCAGGGCTGCACCTGGGTGGGGTGCACTCATAAGATCTTCAGACCATTCAGTCTCTCTCCTTCCTTTTGTTATGTTATTTTTGTTTTATGTAGTTTGGGTTGTCTAGGAATTTTCGCTTATTTTTAGTTAACAAATTATTATTATAACTTTTACACACACAAAAACACACTTTGGCATATGACTCCCTTTTATGTTACAACCAAACAAATTCATGCCGAAGTCAAAGTTATAATAATAATTTATTAACTAAAACTAGGGGAAAATAACTAGACAACACAAACTGTGAGGAGGGAGAGAGACACTAGTGAAAGTCACTGGGCCCAGGTGCACCCAATCTGACGACCCCAACACCATGCTCCTACAAGACTGGGCCAGGAGAGTGAGACGATTTGAAATGTTCACCTTTCAAAGACGATTGTGCTTTTGCCTTCAGGGCTTCCAACACCCAACCCAAGGAACTTAGGCACTATTAATAGCACCTTCTTTTAAATCACATTTTATAGACTTTTATGTTTATTTAATTGTTTATTTTGTTTGTATTATTTGTTTATTATGTGTATTATTTTTGTTTTGTCCACTTTTTATGTTGTGCTGTAACTGTTGTTAATGCTTCATCCAATGTGTTTCCTATTTTTATCTCCTCAATTGTTACTTGTTTTGTTGTTTTGTTGCTTGTTGTTGTTTTGTTTTGTTGAGTCCTTCTGTAAAGCCCTCTTGCAAAGCACTGTGTAAACTCCAAGTGCTATAAATAAAGTTTATTATAATTGTTACTCTATTGTAATTAAATGTTTTTGTATTCATTTAACAGGTCTCACAAATAGCTCAGGCTGTTCTGTTCTGTACTAAGAGGTGAAGATGGCTGAGCACATGACCAGAGCAGGTTCACATGTCGCATTTAGACAAAGGCACATGAGTGAATTCTTTATCAGCATTATCAGCAAAAGCTCAATGGGAAAAGTGGTTCGCTCATTGATTCTATTATGCATCAAATTGAACACAGAAATTAGATCCAATGTGGATATATCCTCCCCAAGCTAAATGCTGTAATGTTATACACATTTCCAGTATTTCCGTACCATCCGCTCTGCAGGAGTGGAGTGAACTCCCTCTGTGTCGTGCAGAGACGCTGAGGTTATTCAGAGTACAGTAAGAGGTATTTAAGATGCACTCCATCTACAGTGCAGTTCCAGGCAGCTTTTTCAGCCGGCGATAAGCGGAAGACTCGGAGGGGGGGGGGGGGGGGGGAGATGGAGGGCATGTAGAAGTGGGGCAGAGTGGTGCCAGCCTCCCCCCCTCCCCCCCTTCTCCAACCACCCACCAAGCTCCCCATTAACATCACATTCATACTCTGCAGCTTTACGCTTAACTCCCAATCAGAAGCAGCACAGCGCTGGCTGCATTATTTAAAGTGCTCCTGTAAGAGCACATCGTCAACAGAGAGAGCAGAGGAGCACCGGCACTGGCGCGAGCAAAGCCTTTTCTTTCAGTCACAAGTAACACTAACTCTATTGGCGAGGTGAATAATCCTGTCAACGCAGCGCACAGGCTGCCAACACACTGTGAATTATCCAATTAGCACTGGTTTTTCAGCTGACTTCCAGGATTTTCTTGTTGGCTTAACTGGACAGAGAGAGTCCAACACTCCAACCGGACAGGAGTTGGGTATATAAGAGATTGAGCTTTGTACTGTTACAGGCACACCAGATGCGTTACGGCTGCGTTGTGGATGCAGTAAAACTGCCGGATCGACTCTCACCCATGTTAATAGATGGGCGATACATGCAGTACGGAAAAATGACGCACCTGTTCTATTTTTGTCGAATCCCGCATACGTCTGACAGATTACATGAGTGTGGGTCTGTTCGCAGTCGTACCACATCTGTTCCGGAGCTGGTGGACATTAGCCCTTACTGTTGTTTTATCTTATTGACCCACACTGGCACTTAGCATCCAGGCACACAGGCTTCAAGTGTGACGCTGGTAGTTCAGCCAGTGCCTCAGTGCCACTGATGGCTGGTTTTCCTCAGACAATGGAAAACCAGCCATACTCAATAAAACACTGGCAGGACTCATCCTTACAGCTGCAGAGGCGCTACCATGTCCACTTATCTCAAGTGGACATGGGAACAGCGAACGGCGGCCCATAGACAACTCAGATGGAGGTTAGTCTTAAAAGAGCAGAGATATCTCCTCCATGGGGCCCCACAGGTACTTGTCAGTGAGTAGAGACAGAGTGGGAGTCATGGACAGCGGAGGGCAGACAGGCAGGCGAGTCTGGCTGTGACCAGAACCGCTAAAATGTCTAGCTAGCACTGCCCCCGGCCATGTCTATAAGTCATCCCAAACCCAACCTGGCTCTGGCCAGCACCACTACAATGCCTAGCATTGCCCCAGGCCCTGTCTATAAGTCATCCCAGACCCAAGCAGCTGTCAGCGCCTGCTGTGTGAAGCTAATGGATGGTAGGGGAGGTTGGCGTTGCCATTGACAGTGATTTCATCTTGTCCTGTCACTCGGGGGATATTAGATTCAGCCTCTACCCAGCGGAGTGAGGCAGGTGTGCTAACTTGTCTTAGTTACCCCTGGCTTCTGCCATCGGGGGCAGACGCAATACAGTGGAAGCTCTGTCCAATATCAGCCAAAATGGGACTTTATGGTCATGGAGTAAAAACCCTACCTCCACTCACCATTTTGTTTCCTTTCACCTCTGTTGTCCCTCTCTCCACATCAATAGATAACACCTCTGTTGTCCCTCTCTCCACATCAATAGATAACACCTCTGTTGTCCCTCTCTCCACATCAATAGATAACACCTCTGTTGTCCCTCTCTCTCTCCACATCAATAGATAACACCTCTGTTGTCCCTCTCTCCACATCAATAGATAACACCTCTGTTGTCCCTCTCTCCACATCAATAGATAACACCTCAGTTGTCCCTCTCTCCACATCAATAGATAACACCTCTGTTGTCCCTCTCTCCACATCAATAGATAACACCTCTGTTGTCCCTCTCTCCACATCAATAGATAACACCTCTGTTGTCCCTCTCTCCACATCAATAGATAACACCTCTGTTGTCCCTCTCTCTCTCCACATCAATAGATAACACCTCTGTTGTCCCTCTCTCCACATCAATAGATAACACCTCTGTTGTCCCTCTCTCCACATCAATAGATAACACCTCTGTTGTCCCTCTCTCCACATCAATAGATAACACCTCTGTTGTCCCTCTCTCCACATCAATAGATAACACCTCTGTTGTCCCTCTGTCCACATCAATAGATAACACCTCTGTTGTCCCTCTCTCCACATCAATATATAACACCTCTGTTGTCCCTCTCTCCACATCAATAGATAACACCTCTGTTGTCCCTCTCTCCACATCAATAGATAACACCTCTGTTGTCCCTCTCTCTCTCCACATCAATAGATAACACCTCTGTTGTCCCTCTCTCCACATCAATAGATAACACCTCTGTTGTCCCTCTCTCTCTCCACATCAATAGATAACACCTCTGTTGTCCCTCTCTCCACATCAATAGATAACACCTCTGTTGTCCCTCTCTCCACATCAATAGATAACACCTCTGTTGTCCCTCTCTCCACATCAATAGATAACACCTCTGTTGTCCCTCTCTCCACATCAATAGATAACACCTCTGTTGTCCCTCTCTCCACATCAATAGATAACACCTCTGTTGTCCCTCTCTCTCTCCACATCAATAGATAACACCTCTGTTGTCCCTCTCTCCACATCAATAGGATACTTTTAGATAGAATTAGTGAATATATTGCAACCACGGATAATCAGTTTGGTTTTAAAAGTAAGCTTGGCACAGACCAATGTATTTATGCACTGAAAGAAGTTGTTAGTAAATATAGACGACAGAACTCCACAGTATTTATGTGCTTCTTGGACGCATCCAAAGCCTTTGACAGGATAAATCATGGGAAATTGTTTGGTAAACTCCAAGACAGAGGGGTACCACCTTACCTGTTAAGGATCCTGCAGTTTTGGTATAAGCATCAAACCATGCAAGCTAGATGGGGGGGTAGTGTATCTGCACCCTTCCATGTCACTAATGGGGTGAGGCAGGGTGGGATTTTGTCAACTGTCCTCTTTAATGTTTATATGGATGACCTCTCTAAGCAGCTTAAAGATTGCAAGACTGGATGTATGGTGGGGGACAGTCTTATCAATCACCTGATTTACGCGGATGATCTGGTCACCATATCTCCATGTAGTGCTGGTCTACAGGAACTGCTTAAAGTTTGCTCAAACTATGGAGCTCAATATGATATTTTGTTCAATCCTAAAAAGAGTGTTATTCTGATTGCAAAAACCAAGGAGGATCAGAAGCAAAAGTTTCCCCCCTTTCTTTTGTCTGATCGCACTCTTGATGTGGTGAAGAAAGTACGGTACCTGGGTCACATCATTTCAGATGAGTTATGTGATGATGATGATGTGCAGCGCCAGTGTCGAAAGCTCTATGCACAGGCCAACATGTTGGCCCGAAAGTTTTATATGTGTAGAGACAATGTAAAAATCTGCTTGTTCAGAGCGTACTGTACTCCACTGTACACAGCTCACCTCTGGTGTAATTATAGCACCACAAAACTGAAAAAACTTCAGGTTGCATATAATGATGCGTTCAGGATTCTGCTTAAGCTCCCAAGATGGACAAGTGCAAGTACTATGTTTGTGATCAGTAATGTACCCACCTTCCATGCTGTGTTAAGGAATTTTATGTATAGATTTATGTGTCGACTCCTAGAGTCAAAAAACAAGTTGATAATTGCACTCACTGACACTAAACAGAGTGATACAAGGTATTCCTCTGGTCTATGGAAACACTGGAGACGATGCCTTTATGTATCTTTTTAATATATGTTGTGTCCTTGTATCTGTACTGTATTTATGTATTTTTATGGAACACTTGAGTCTGTAATAAAGTCATCAATCAATAGATAACACCTCTGTTGTCCCTTTCTCCACATCAATAGATAACACCTCTGTTGTCCCTCTCTCTCTCCACATCAATAGATAACACCTCTGTTGTCCCTCTCTCCACATCAATAGATAACACCTCTGTTGTCCCTCTCTCTCTCCACATCAATAGATAACACCTCTGTTGTCCCTCTCTCCACATCAATAGATAACACCTCTGTTGTCCCTCTCTCTCTCCACATCAATAGATAACACCTCTGTTGTCCCTCTCTCTCTCCACATCAATAGATAACACCTCTGTTGTCCCTCTCTCCACATCAATAGATAACACCTCTGTTGTCCCTCTCTCCACATCAATAGATAACACCTCTGTTGTCCCTCTCTCTCTCCACATCAATAGATAACACCTCTGTTGTCCCTCTCTCCACATCAATAGATAACAATGCCGAGTGATGAGAACAAATGTGCTGGCTATGAATAAAAGAATGAAAGAGGGTAAGAGAATGATGTCTCAGTGGATCCAATATTTACTCCAAAGATGGAATGCATGAAATGAGCTTTAATTATTACTTATTAATTAATAAGCAGAAGAAAGAGTGAGGAAGGAGGTTGGGGCGAAAGAGAAGGCTAATAGAAAATGGATGGATTATTTTCTGCTCGCACCTTACAGTCTTTTAGAGAGAGAAAATCTGCTTCCAGGTGTCGGATGAGATAAACCGGGAGCTCGAAAATAACTCAATTCTTTTGAGTCTATTGTTAGCTGGACTGGACTGTCTGATCTCTGCATGGTGAAGCTGATGGGCAGGATTAATGAGGGGATGTGGGGGGGGGGGGGGGGTCAGGTGCAGTAAAAGATTGCACCCCCCCACAGACACCAAGTACTTCATTATCAATATTCACTAATGGTTCCTAAAAGGCATCTGGATGATCTGTAGTGCTCATATAGTTACACTGCCCGCCCAGTCGGCTGCCAAGCAAACATTGACTGAGTGAATGCAGGGCCAACACGTCTGGGCAGGACAGGCGTGGCACAAGTCCTTCATGTGTGTGGAAAGGCACGGAGGGGGAAAAGGGGAAATACACGCGTACACTTCGGGACTAGAGATGTTACTGTAGCTATTAATAGTTTGTGAGTTTTACCCCATCAGAGCTGTAAACTGGCCTCTCTCCTCAGTCTAATTGCGTTTCCCTTCACAGTGGTGCCTCTCGTCACGCTCTGAATTTTCTTTCTTGCTCTTTTGCCTTCTTCCACTGGCTTTCTGTCTCGTATTGCCAGTAGTATTCATCTACCCTCCACATTCTGTCTCCTAATCAGGCCAAACAGAGCAAGGAAAAGCAACAACAACTGGCAGGGGACACTAGGCAGCATGGAATGTGTGTGTGTGTGTGTGTGTGTGTGTGTGTGTGTGTGTGTGTGTGTGTGTGTGTGTGTGTGTGTGTGTGTGTGTGTGTGTGTGTGTGTGTGTGTGTGTGTGTGTGTGTGTGTGTGTGTGTGTGTGTGTGTGTGTGTGTGTGTGTGTGTGTGCGGTGTGTGTGTGAGTGTGTGTGTATGTGTGCCTGCGTGCGTGCATGCAAGCTTGTGTGTGTGTGTATGTGTGTGTGTGTATATACAGTATGTATATGCAAGTGTGTGTGCGGCATGTGTACGCT
>NC_139625.1:40468747-40471247 GCF_964638095.1 Poromitra crassiceps | reverse complement strand
AAACCACAAATAGAACAACTATAAATTGGTACGTTCTACTTCACAAATGAACAAGGAAAGGACATCATTGTGCAAGATTCTCTACTTGGTAATGATACAGCACAAACAACTGACATTTCTCAATTATTTTCTGACCTCAAAAGACTATTGGAAAAAGAGAAAAAATTGGAACTGCATTGTATCACTCTATCTGATTATTGGAGGAAAGAGATGATTCCCCGTGGCTTGAGAATTAAAAAATTCCCATCCTTTGGCATGGACAACATTGACTTTAAAAATAAATGGGAAGCCATTTTGAACAAATGCTCACTTGATTTGATACTTCTCCTCATTGAGGATGCCAAAGCAAACAAGAATCTCCTGCAGGCGGAGATCCAGGAAGTCAAACAAAAGATATCTCTCAACAATGAGACTGACCAAAAGGAGTTTGATGAATTTGATAAGAAATTGCGAGATGATATAGATAAACTCTCTAGAACTCTTAGACAAATGAAATTGGAGAAATTCAAACGGGACCAAGATGATTATAAGGAAGGATCAGTCTACACATGGTCTAACAAATCCTCTCACCACTCTTACCACTCAAGTAGGCCCAGACGTGCACGCTCAGTCTCTTTCAACCTGCCAAGCAGTGAAGACGAGGGAGCCATGAATGACCCGACTGCCAACACCTCTGATTTTTTTAGAGGACCGCACAGGCTTCACAAGTTCCCAAAAAAGAGGACGAGGAGGAGCAAGAGGAAGAACGCCACGCGTCACCCACCGCACGGAAGCGTACCAACTACGGGAACGGAGCTGGAGACCGGCACAGACACACAGAATGTGATAAACATCTCAGGTATACCCCTCTCTGATGACTGCATGTCTGTTCTGGCCAGAGGCTTATCATTTGCCCCCACATATACCACAAATGAATTCAAAACAAAAGTTGATCTGGTCAGATTCTACAGAAATCTACACTTGAAGGCATGGTATTATCAAAAGCCTCAGGTCACTGTCTCAGGTGACTCATCTACCACTGAACATCGTGCAGCCTCCAGCCCATTCAGACCTAAATCCACATTTTTTCCTTTAAACAACAATGCATGTCTGAATGCATTTACAAAAAAGGTGACGCATGATGTTGAAAAACTTTTTCAGAATGGGACCCAAGGATCAAGGAGAGCCAACCTTTCTAAAGGAGAAAACCAGGCGATCCGATGGCTTCAGAACAATGACCAGCTAGTTTTCAAAATGGCTGACAAAGGCGGTTGTACAGTTGTTTGGGGTAAGGACCAATACATTCTAGAAGCTCAGCGCCAATTAAGTAATCTTGTCTACTACAGACGTCTAACATCTAACCCATTGACTGACATGCAACAAGAACTAAGACAACTGATAGATAAAGCTAAAGAGGAAGAATGGATCACAGAAAAAGAGTCTGACTTTTTAACACCTGAAAATCCTCGTTTGGCTTCATTTTACATGTTGCCCAAAATCCACAAGGATCCTCTAACTCCACCAGGGCGTCCGATAATCAGTGGCAATGATACAATCTTAGAACCTGCCTCTAAATTTATAGATTTTTTTATAAAACCCTTTGTTTCCTCTCTACCTGCATTTCTCCAGGACACCACACATGTCCTTAAAAAACTGGATGAACTGGGGAACATAGGAGATGTGTTTTTTGTCACTATGGATGTAGAATCACTCTACACGAACATTGATCATAATGAAGGCCTTGAAGCTCTAAAATTCTACTTGACTCAACGACCAGTGGAAGACATGCCTCCTAGTGACTTCATACTATCACTAACTGAATGGACCCTAAACAATAATGTTTTCCTGTTTCAGGATCAACTTTTTAGACAAGTGAAAGGAACTGCAATGGGTGCGGCCTACGCTCCGAGCTATGCTGTACTTTTCCTAGGCCTGTGGGAAAAAAAGCACATCTACAGCCCTGCCAACTCTTTCCTGGACAAAGTCACATGGTATGGCAGATATATTGATGACTTATTCTTTATATTCAATGGGACTGAGAAGGAACTCCTTGATTTTCACAAGTACCTGAATTCAACCAACAGAAATATCAAGTTGACATTAGAATACAGCAAGTCTGAAATAAACTTTCTGGACCTTAAGGTTTCAAAAGATCACAATGGTATTATCCACACATCCATTTTTAGAAAAAGTAGTGATCGTAATAGCATTCTAAGGGCAGACAGTTTTCACCCCTCGAGCCTCATCTCCAACATCCCCTTTGGACAGTTTCAGAGGCTGAGAAGAATCTGTGATTCTGATGATGATTTTTCCCAACAGGCAACAGTCATGCACAACAGATTTAAGCAGAGGGGCTACAAAACAGACACACTCCAACAAGCCTATGCTAAGGCTAAATCACTTGAAAGAAGAAACCTGTTTCAAAAATCCTCTCGTCCCACTAACACAGGCAGGATATACTTCACCACCCAGTACAGCACCATGGCCCATAGTGTCACAACCATCATCAAAAAGAATTGGG